>NC_048582.1:12966102-13146102 GCF_013265735.2 Oncorhynchus mykiss | reverse complement strand
TCCTTCCTTTTGGCTTTGACTAAAATATATTTACATCCTATTTAACCAACCAGACCTCTTAAGTATTCAATGTTTGTCCACGGGGGAGAAACGTCAAATTGCAACAGTTAAGTTTAGGCATTAATTCCAAGACCCAAAGTTACCTCTGCTGCAGAGGATAAGTTCATTAGAGTTAACTGCACCTCAGAAATCGGCAATTAACTGCACCTCAGATTGCAGCCCAAATAAATGCTTCAGAGTTCAAGTAACAGACACATCTCAACATCAACTGTTCAGAGGAGACTGCGTGAATCAGGCCTTTATGGTCGAATTGCTGCAAAGAAACGACTACTAAAGGACACCAAAATTAAGAAGAGACTTGCTTGGGCCGAAAAACACAAGCAATGGATATTAGACCGGTGGAAATCTGTTCTTTGGTCTGATGAGTCCAAATTTGAGATTTTTGGTTCCAACCGCCGTCTCTTTGTGGGACACAGAGTAGGTGAACGAATGATCTCTGCATGTGTGGTTCCCACCATGAATCATGTAGGAGGAGGTGTGATGGTGCTTTGCTGGTGACACTGTCTGTGATTTATTTAGAATTCAAGGTACACCTAACCAGCATGGCTACCACAGCATTCTGCAGCGATACGCCATCCCTTCTGGTTTGCGCTTATTGGGACTAAAACACACCTGCAGGCTGTGTAAGGGTTATTTGACCAAGAAAGAGAGTGATGGACCTGGCCTCCGTAATCCCTTGACCTCAACCCAATTGAGATGGTTTGGGATGAGTTGGACCGCAGAGTGAAGGAAAAGCAGCCAACAAGTGCTCAGCATATGTGGGAATTCTTTCAAGACTGTTGGAAGGGCATTCCAGGTGACTACCTCATGAAGCTGGTTGAGAGATTGCCAAGAGTGTGCAAAGCTGTCACCTGTGTGGCTACTTTGAAGAATCTAAAATCAGAAATATATTTGTGTGTTATTTCATAGTTTTGATGTCTTCACTATGATTCTACAATGTAGAAAATAGTAAAAATAAAGAAAACCCTTGAATGAGTAGGTGTGTCCAAACTTTTGACTGGTACTGTATATATATAGCCTCCACTATACAGTATATATAGACACAGTATATTCCTCCTAATATTGTACAATCAGTGTGTCTCTTCATTGGCCTGGACTATTGTTTTTATTGCTATCAGTTTGTCACTGTGAGAGTAGCAACTCATTTTGTGGTATTACAAAAGATTCTGCTAATGTCTTCTATCATGTAAATGACGTAGAATTACATGAAATGCTTTCATAAAAGGCTAAACCCTTTTCCAGACCCTGCAACAACAACAAATCCTGTGTGGAAATCCTGCTCAACTGTGTGCCACTACACAAATGCAATTATAGACGCTTTATTAAAAAGGGGATTCTTTTACATTGATTTTTAACTCCCACCCCCCTCCCAGCACCCCAAATCAAGACAAAAGCATTCAGGTCACGGTGCCAGTAGTTGATATTGCTCAGAGGGTTATGTAGAGGTGAGGGTACGTGACAGACATGAGCATACTGCGATGCTACCCACTGAGCCCCACATGTTTTGACTCTGTTCCACTAATAAATCCTCTTAAGGATTTGACCCTTTTTGTCAATTTTCGCCTAAAATGACATACCCAAATCTAAATGCCTGTAGCTCAGGACCTGAAGCAATTCATATAGGAGAATATAACACATTAGATCTTGTAAAATATATTACAAAGAGAAAAAACATGCAGTTTTATTTTTTATCATCTTTGAAATGCAAGAGAAAGGCCATCATGTATTTTTCCAGGTTATGTGCAATTTAGATTTTGGCAGCAGTGTATGTGCAAAATTTTAGACTGATTCAATGAACCACTGCATTTCTGTTCAAAATGTTGTATCAAGCCCAAATGTACCTAATTGGTTTATTGATACATTTTAAATTCATAACTGTGGAATCTCCTCAAACAATAGCATGGTATTCTTTCACTGTAATAGCTACTGTAAATTGGACAGTGCAGTTAGATTAACAAGAATGTAAGCTTTCTGCCCATATCAGATATGTCTATGTCCTGGGAAATGTTATTGTTACTTACAACCTCATGCTAATCACATTAGCTCAACCGTCCCACGGGGGGACACCGATCCCGTAGAGATGAATTCCATTCCAGCCATTACAATGAGTCCGTCCTCCTATAGCTCCTCCCACCAGCCTCCACTGACAAACACCTAGTGTGTTACCAGAAGAGTTCTCTCATCAGTTCTCTAAACAATAGGACAAAGGCTCCACATGTTTATATAAAAGCTTCAGAGTAACTTTGTCTAAGGAGCCAATATGTTCTCACGAACATAGTAATGAACCATCTGAAACCAACAACTTTCTAATTGCTTTTCCCCTCCTCTCCTGCTTTTCTATCTCTCTTTATCTGTGTCTGTCTCGCTCTCTCTCTCTCTCTCTCTCTCTCTCTACCAGTCTCTCTCTCTCTCTAACAGTAGGTTTGGTGGTTACTTAGCAACCCTCCCAGCAAACTGCCAGAGGACAAAGCGAGGGAGGAGAGGTGAAGGAGAGGTGGAGCTGGGACAATCCCTCTCTCTCCCTCCCTCCCCTGGGAGAGGTACTCAGACTTAACCCTTTGTGCTCCTCTCACACCGGCTAGCTCAGATATAACCTCGCTTTTATGCTCAGTCCCCTCTCAAGGGAAATAACTTCAGAGGGGATAGGCTTAAAGGGATGGAGAAAATATCTCTCTCCCCCACTCTTCCTCTCTCTCCCCTGGTCTGCTCCC
Organism: Oncorhynchus mykiss; assembly: GCF_013265735.2. Classification (NCBI taxonomy): domain Eukaryota; kingdom Metazoa; phylum Chordata; class Actinopteri; order Salmoniformes; family Salmonidae; genus Oncorhynchus; species Oncorhynchus mykiss. The sequence continues at coordinate 13,143,331 of NC_048582.1, read as the reverse complement.
CCTCTCTCCTCTGGTATGCTCCCCCTCTCTCCCCTGGTCTGCTCCCACACTCTTCCTCTCTCTCCCCTGGTCTGCTCCCCCTCTCTCCCCTGGTCTGCTCCCCCTCTCTCCCCTGGTCTTCTCCCACACTCTTCCTCTCTCTCCCCTGGTCTGCTCCCCCTCTCTCCTCTGGTCTGCTCCCCCTATCTCCCCTGGTCTGCTCCCACACTCTTACTCTCTCTCCACTGGTCTGCTCCCCCTCTCCCTCGCTCTCTCTCTGCTGTCGGTCACTCAGACACAGTAGAGTGGTTGGGGCAGAGAGCAGAGAGTTTGTCAGGTGTCAGACAGCGATCGAGAGAGAGAGAGGCCGATCCACAGACCTAACCTACCGTACATGGCCTCCTCTGCACACACATCACATCATACATCACACACATCACAGCTAAATCTTAAATGTTAACCAGATCTAATTATCACCTAATGGATGTTGAAATCATCCAATAAGGAGCCATACACGTAGAGGTACTGTATGTCCAATAACAATCAGTTGGGGTCAAGAGAGGTCAAAAGGCTTGACCCACCATGGATTGCACTCTAAATGACATTGTAACATCTTTAGGTCCATGTATTGATTTTTGGGAAAGATTGTCAGCCACTGATAAATGTCACTTCTGACCATGTGGTCAAGTGGAATGCCCTTCAGGGTTGGGGTCAGTTCCATTCAGATGCTGTCCATTACTGGGAATAATTGGAATTCCAATTCAAGAGATGAACAGGGTCCCTTATTTCCCAACCCTGGTGCCAATACTAAAAGACTGGTATAACAATATACACACGCATGCATCCACACACACATCCACACAAACACACAGGTATACAGTCATTATCTTTTCCACTGAACAACACCAATTAAACCAGCCTCCCCTCTCTCCCTTTGTCTTTCTCTCTCTCTCTATCTAGATGTTCCACAAGCCATCAGTACATTCACACCTCCCTCACAGTAAAACACATTGTTCAGTTTGTTCCTCTAGCATTAATACACATGATAATCCCTGTAGGAGAAGTTATCATCAGCAGGAGTCTGGCTACAGCTTGTGTCACAGGAGGTTGGTGGCACCTTAATTGAGGAGAACAGGCTCGTGGTAATGGTTGGAGCAGAATCTGTGGAATGGTATGAAATACATCAACACATGGTTTCCATGGTTTCCAGGTGTTTGATGCCATTTCATTTGCTCCGTTCCAGACATTATTATGAGTTGTCCTCTCCTCAGCAGCCTCCACTGGTTTGTGTGTGTGTAGTCATGGCGACTCACAGTTCAATCCCCTACTTCTCTCTCGGTGTGAGTCATGTTCTCAAGCCCGCTCCGTGCGCGTGTTTCCGTGCGCGTGTTTCCGTGCGCGTGTTTCCGTGCGCGTGTTTCCGTGCTTGAGAGCACCCGGCACGGGAAAGAAGGTCGGCACTAATTGAATTAGCCACTTCTGTCCTGGCAATCGGCCTGGCTGGCTGGCTCACTGGCTGGCTCACTGGCTGGCTGATGAAGGACTGTAGATAATCATTACGCGGCACCAACACAGAGACACAGAGCGAGAAAGGGGAAGAGAGAGAGCAGCGATGGGCAGAATTGATTAGTAGGGCTTTGCTTCAAAGCAACACCCACCCCCAGAGACAGGCTTCTGGGATGAGAAATGATACGAGGGGGGAAGGGGCAAGAGGGGGAGGGGTGGAGTGTGTCAGGGGCAAGGGGGGGGGGGGGGGGGGGGGGGGGGGGGGGGGTTGGAGTGTGTCAGGGACAAGAGGGAGGGGGGAGGAGGTTGGAGTGTGTCAGGGGCAAGAGGGAGGGGGGTGGGTTGGAGTGTGTCAGGGGCAAGAGGGAGGGGGGGTTGGAGTGTGTCAGGGGCAAAAGGGGGAGGGGGAGGGTTGGAGTGTGTCAGGGGCAAGAGGGAGGGGGGTGGGTTGGAGTGTGTCAGGGACAAGAGGGAGGGGGGAGGAGGTTGGAGTGTGTCAGGGGCAAGAGGGAGGGGGGTGGGTTGGAGTGTGTCAGGGGCAAGAGGGAGGGGGGGTTGGAGTGTGTCAGGGGCAAAAGGGGGAGGTGGAGGGTTGGAGTGTGTCAGGGGCAAGAGGGAGGGGGGTGGGTTGGAGTGTGTCAGGGGCAAGAGGGAGGGGGGGTTGGAGTGTGTCAGGGGCAAAAGGGGGAGGGGGAGGGTTGGAGTGTGTCAGGGGCAAGAGGGAGGCGGGGGGGTTGGAGTGTGTCAGGGGCATGAAGGAGGGGAGGGAGGTTGGAAGGGTTGGAGTGTGTGTCAGGGGCAAGAGGGAGGGGGGGTTGGAGTATGTCAGGGGCAAGAGGGAGAGGGGGGGTGGAGTGTGTCAGGGGCAAAAGGGGGTGGGGGAGGGTTGGAGTGTGTCAGGGGCAAGGGGGGGGGCGTGGAGTGTGTCAGGGGCAAAAGGGGGTGGGGGAGGGTTGGAGTGTGTCAGGGGCAAGAGGGGGGGGGGGGGTGGAGTGTGTCAGGGGCAAAAGGGGGAGGGGGAGGGTTGGAGTGTGTCAGGGGCAAGAGGGAGGGGGGGTTGGAGTGTGTCAGGGGCAAAAGGGGGAGGGGGAGGGTTGGAGTGTGTCAGGGGCAAGAGGGAGGGTGGTTGGAGTGTGTCAGGGGCAAGAGGGAGGGGAGGGGGGGTGGAAGGGTTGGAGTGTGTGTCAGGGGCACGAGGGAGGGGAGGGGGAGGTGGAAGGGTTGGAGTGTGTGTCAGGGGCACGAGGGAGGGGGGATGGGAGGGTTGGAGTGTGTGTCAGGGGCAAGAGGGAGGGGAGGAGGGGTGAATCAATAGGATGCTGACAACTCTGTATAACCCAACTGAGACATCCCTCCAGTGTTGTGGAGGTTCTGAGTCATCTGGTCAGCTTTGATTGGACAGAAATGCAGTGCTCAGTAGCTGCAGCCCATCAGCAGTCCTTTCTGTTCAGAGAGCCAGTGGTTTGAAAGCCAGGTCTGCAGTGGCAGGAATGGACTGCGTTAGCCCACACAGCTAGCAGAAACCTCAAAGACCTTGTTTCCTCTTTCATTTCAGGACTAGGGTGGTATGTCCCCAGACTGTCAGATACACACAGGGCCAGTGATTGCGCTCTTGTAGCACAGAGCCTCAAGGGCGGTGGAGTTATCGCTGCCATCGCTCATCTTCTGGAGCCAAGCAGACCAGTGTGGTGTCCCCCGGAGAGATAGAAGGCCCAATCACACTGTACTGCAGTCCTCTGGCCTTCACAACTATGTTAACACACACACACACACACACACACAAACACACACACATACACACACACACACACACATACATACACACACACCAATACCCTCAGCCTCTCAGGAAGAACACAGCTAATAGCCCTGTCATTATGGCGTCAATACAAATCAATGCTGTCTGCACTGGGAAACATGAACATTCATAGCCATGATCGAGCTGTTGGCTGAGGGGTGGCTGATGTGACGGAGTGTATTTGTGTGTGTGTGTGTGCGTGCGTGTAAGGGGGCCTCTCAAGGGGACACCGGAGAGGATCCCCACCCACCCAGTCTAGCCCCAGAGGTAAAGGGTTAATTAAAAGCTAATTAGGTAGAAAATAAAGGCCAGCGTCTCCATTTCCGCAGTGCCGAACACAATTTTCCAATTGGATAGAGACTTGCACTATCTGCGTCCAATGGGAGAGACACATTACCAATTATGAGGCACCAATACACTTCCCCACTTCACCCTACTCCCTTCTTTTAATATCCATATTCTCCTCGCTTGCGCGTTTCCTGCGCTCCCCAAACAGCTCTCTAACTCGCCAGCTCTTTTAAAAATCATGCAAATTAGCCACATTCAAAGGGAGAGAAATGGAGAATGGAGAGAAAGTGAGAGAGAGAGAGAGAGAGAAAGTGAGAGAGAGAGAGAGAGAGAAAGTGTGAGAGAGAGAGAGAGATAGAGAGAGAAGGGAAGGGAAGGGAAGAGAAAGAGAGATGGGGGAAGGGGAGAGAAGGAGAGAGAGGGGGAAAGGGAGAGAGAGAGGGAAAGGGAGAAAGAGAGACAGAGAGAGAAAGAGAGAGAAAGAGAAAGAGATAATATCAGCTTAATTACATATCTTACATCCACTGCTTACTGCTCCACTTTCCTTAATGAAGGTAGACATAGAAATATTGCTAATGTGCTGAAATGGGAAAGGGCCTATAATGATTTCTAATTCAAGAGGAAGTTAGGAACGTGACAAAAAGCAGTATACTTAATTACAGACTGGCAGTCTGTCGTTCTATGACTGAGTTTAATCACACTCGTATTTGTCATGGCCAATTTAGCATCCTGCGTGTCAACTCAGGCCTTTAAAGGTACAGTACAAGTCATGCTAGCTACAAATCATGAGCTTCATCAACTTCCCTTTACACAGTTTCACTATAGACTTCCATACTCATGCAACATTGTCTTTTTCTCTCATGTGGGTGTAAAGACTACAGTGATGCATCTCACCACAATCCTATAACTATATCCAAGGGACATTACGTCTTAATGGTATAGTTCACCCAGATTACTAAATGACACATTGGTTTCCTTACCCTATAAGCAGTCTACGTAAAAGGTATGACAGCAATTCATGCTTTGGTTTTATTTTCATGGCACGTCTTCTAAATGTTAACGTTTTAGCATTTGTGGCATAAATCACATTCACGTCATGGTCCTGATATGAGTATTTTTCGCACATGGAAACAGTGCCAGGGAAGCTAAACCAAAGCATGAATAGCTTTCTGCTGTCATACCTTGTCCATAGACTGCATACAAGAAAACCAACACGTCATTTTGCAATTTGCAATTTGGGTGAATTATCCTATTACATCCCTTCAGATGTTTGCTCACAAAGACAACGTCAGTTGATACAGTCTGGAACGTGAGCCAAACTGACCTGAGGATGTAGCTCAATGCTAGCATTGTATTCATCATGTACTGTAGCGCTGCTCTCCTGAACAGATCCTTCCATATAGAAACCCACTGTATGTATGTTTAAGACAAAGACCTTTATCTAAAGGCTTCTCAGTTGGTAAAGCACGGCGATTGCAACACCAGGATATTGGGTTTGATTCCCGGGACCACCCGTACTTAAAATGAATGCACGCATGACTGTAAGTCCCTTTGGATGAAAGCATCTGCTAAATGACATGGGTTATTATTATATTAACAGTGAACATTTAATTGCTACTTAACACAGTTGGCCACTACTGCATTATCTGTGACCACGTCTGAGACAATCAAACAAACGGTTTGAACTGTGGTACACTGGTGTGATATGATCGAACAAGACTCGGGTGAACTGGGGTGACACTGTTGTATGTGGAGAAAATAACTGAAAATAGAGTCAGACCTGTTGTGATTGACTACAATAGATGGCAAAGTACTGCCTAGATTATATTTCTCCACAGCAACAGTCATCCCTGTTGACTGGCAGAGATGCTTTGCCAGCACAATGCCACCTCATATAAGATTATCAGGTGTGACACCTCTCCCTTTGAGGGTGAAGGTCACCTACTGTACCTGTCTGACTAGATATACAGAATAATCTGTGCTGTCAGAGAGGGTCAAGGGGTTTGGCCGTTGTCAAGGCAAGCTTTGAAATGAGAGAGTAAGTGGATAGGTGTTGGAACACTTTTCCATCTCAAAGGAATTTGTCTATTTCAGAGTTGCTGCATCCACTGGAGTTGAGAGGTAGATGATGCAATTAACTCTAGGAGTTATGAAACTGCCGTCTCATGACTTTGGTTTAAAATGCTAACCGTAACGCGTACCATAACTTTAAGCACAGGACACACAGAAATCCAAAGGCCTAGTGAATCAAAACAATCCCCTACTAAATGACTATACTGAAGGCCTACTGACCCTAATACAGCTGTATTAGACCTAAACAGTGTAGAATTCCAATTTGTGTTCATTTCTTTTATTTGTTTCTATTGAAGTGGATAGAGATGAGAGGCTGGTGAGATATCTGGGAGCTGGCTGTGAATGGCAGCAGGTCTGGCAGACAGTCAAGTATAAAGGTTGTGTCACAGCCTCAATTACAGCCAGGTCCAAATCTGGCCACAGTGACTTTAATCTCATGTCCAGACATACAGTACTGCACTGGCCTAATAGTTGTCCCAGCACCACACCAGAACACAGGCCATATGTGGTTGGCAACTCTTTAAATAAGCCCAATGGAGAAAGGGGTTCAAGGAAGATCAAGTATCTGAAGGATTTGAATCTTGTATCTCAGAGGTCGACAATCTAATAGTTTTATCCCGGATACATGGAATCCCACAACCTAGAAGAATCTTGGAATCAACAGTACTGCATAAGAGGTATTTCTTGCCAACTGGAAATGGACCCGTTTGAGTTCCTGTGAATGTTTGATTACATTATGCTTGACCTTTGTATGACCTCAGATGACCTTATTGACAAATTCATATTTGCCCAGAATATACAGAATATACAATGTTCACCCTTTGTTGCCTGACATGCTGACCACACATAGCTCGTGTCGCGTGCGCGAGCATTGCAAAATAAATTTACACATACATGTTATTCAATCATTGCACTGACACTGCTCACGTGCGCCAACAAGCATCTGCTTGCAAGTCAGTTCTATTTGTGACAGTGAATGCGTGCAAGTCCTGCATCTCCCATCTCCTCATTGGTTTAAAGAAGCATTACCCACGTGCCATCTCCTCATTGGTTATATCCACGTGGGTCATTGAATGATGAACTGAGGTCAGTCGGTTGTGGTAATACACCTTATTATGAAAGTTAGATGCCAATCGCCGTATAAAGTCCAAAGAGGAAAAAGCCTGGAAGGAGGAGAGATGGCTAGTAACGACTTGGTTGACCGTTTTATGTGTGGATTAATTGTAGGAGTAGAGGACCTTGTGCCTTTCAGGTAAAATAACAACCCAATGTTTATATCCCAGGACAAATTAGCTAGCAACAGCAAGCTAGCTAAATAGGACAAATTAGCTAGCAACTGTAAGCTAGGTAGCTAAATTGCCATAAATGTTTAATGCTTTTCAACCTGTCCCCAAATTAAGGTAATAATTGGTTCTGTTTTGATATTTCAACCTGCGTGTTGTGATCGCGTTTGGTGCGGGGGGACAAACTCAATTTGCGCACGGTCGCGCACGCGTCCCGTTTTGGGCATGTTGTTACAGCCTGAAATGAAAACACATCAAATGACTTTTTCGGGCTACATTTACACACAGTAACCAAGAATATCCAAGTAAATAAAATTTTTAAAAAATCTTACAAAAAATGTATTCAAATTAAAACTGCAAAATACCCTATTCGAATAAATGAACAGAGTTGGTTGAACCACCTTTTGCTTGAATTAGTAATGTCTCTTTGAATACCTCCACAATGGGATGCTGCCACCACCGTGTTTTACTGTAGGCATGGTGTTCTTTATTACTGTAGACATGGTGTTCTTTACTGTAGACATGGTGTTCTTTGGGTGGAAAGATGTATTGGGTTTTCTCCAGACATATCGTTTTGCATTCAGACCAAAATGTTCAATTTGGTCTCATTTGACCACAGCATCTTTTTCCACTTTGCCTCAGAATCTACAATGTGCTTTTTGGCAAAGCTCAAACGAGACTTGATGTGGGTTTTTTCTTCTTACCACCCTCCCAGAGGCCAGATTTGTAGAGTGCTTGTGATAGTGGGCACATGCTCACATTGACCAGTCTTTGCCATAAAGGCCTGAAACTCCTTCAAAGTCGCCAATGACTTCTTGGTAGCCTCTCTGATCCGTCTCCTCCTTGCCCGGTCTTCCAGTTTGGAGGGACGGCCTGATCTATGCGGGGTCTGGGTGGTGCCATACACCTTAACCACTTGTTAATAGCTTACAATAGGCTCATTCATCCCCCTCCTCTCCCCTGTAACTATTCCCCAGGTCGTTGCTGTAAATGAGAATGTGTTCTCAGTCAACTTACCTGGTAAACTAACAGTTAAATAAAAACAAATAATAATGGTCTTAACTGTGCTCCAAGGGACAAAGCCTTTGAAATCTTTTTATATCCAGCCCGACTTGTGCCTTTTCACAACTTTATCTCATGGATCTTTCCTACCATAGTGGACTCTTTGCTTTGAATTGCTTTCAAAACTGCTTTCATTCTGAACTGATCAAAGTCCTAAACTGGATCACAGATTGAAAACAAGTTTGCAATTCTAAGGGGTCCAAATAGGGTATTTTACTGTTTTACTTTTGAGTTTAGAAGAGAAAGATTCACTTGGATGTTGTGGGTTATGGTGTGTAAATAAAGCTGGGAAAAGTCTAAATGTATGTGTTTACATTTCAGGCTGTAAGGCAACAAAAGGTGAACATTTTGAAAGGGGGTGGTGACTTTCTATACCCACTGTAGGCTTCAGTTCAGACTAATCACAATCTTACAGTTTAATCAAGTCACAAAACTATCATGCCGAAGTTGTGTACCTCTCAATAAACCAGTGACTCTGTCAAATAAACTGATCACAACATAACAATAAGCAGATGTTTAATAGCTGAGCCGTCATTTCTATAGAAAAATAAAATGGTGCTTAAATAATGTTTACAGTTGGTGTTAATCTCTTGGAATCACTCAAATTCAAAATAATTATCATTTGATTCCAGTTCACAGACTAAGCATATGATTTAGTCAATGGTATGGCAATGACTCGTTGCTACCATAACATATGAAATCACTGTCAGTAGGCATTATGCAATGTTGCCCAATCAACAACAAAAAATGTTAACGTGGACAGACCATCCATACAATAATCTGTTAATACACAAGACTTAGTGCAAACAATCATTCAAACAGTAGATGGGAAATGTTGAACAATGCATATGAAACGTCTAGTAGGTTACATTTATTTATTGCCACTGTGGGAATAAATATAAACGATATCACTAGGAGACCCCCCCCCCCCCCCCATTCCACTGTTCACCAATGACTTTTGATGTTATCGTCTGACACACTCAACTTTCTAGTAGTCACAGTCCACAGCCCCTTATTCCAATCTCCTGATTGTACCTGTTCGTGAGGGTGTTTGCTTTCCGGGTAAGCTTGGACAGAACCGTGTGTAGTCCGGTCAAATGATAATGAAATTGTTTTTCCAAATCATCATCATCGGATTCTATTCTGGATATGTCCAACGCGGTCACCCCCATTTTTTCTTTCCGCCTGTCATCGGCTTGTAGGACCCCCCATTCGATGTCATTCCTGATCGATTTTAATAGCACATAGTAATTGTACATGTCCCCGTCCTGGAAATAGGTGGTTGACCCATTGCTGGCGGTCCTAATCGGTGATATCGTTTTCACCTCTTCTTCCTCGTCTAGAGGCACGTCTCTTAGCAGACTAGGAACCATCACCGTCTGATCCATATTATTCACAGCACCAATAAATCTGTTCATTGCATTGAACAATGAATTCTTTTGATTGTACGAATCCGAAATGTGCATCATTTTTGCGAGAAACCTGACCGCGTGCAGACAATCTAGTTACCTCGCGTCACCGATGATAATGCAGTTTTACTCTGTCAGTCTGAAATCAACCTTAGCAAGCTAACTAGCTAATGCTCTTTATCGGATTACAATTACAAATTTAGCTGCTGCAAAAGCTTACTCAGTCCGAGGAAACGTCCCGACTTCTCAAACGTCTTGCCTGCCTTGTGAGACTGTACTACCTAACGTTACTCACTAATTGACTAACAAGTGTCTTTTTTCTAAGGGCGTTCCCGGATCTGTCTCTCGAATGTCGAATGTTTCCCCCTCAGGCTAAAGTAACAGGATGAACGACCTGAAATAAGAGACACCATACGGTTAGTTACTTCAAGTAACGTTATTTCAGTATCATTAGTTGCATAGTAGGCCTACCAAAAATTAAGAAATCCTTACACTGGCCAATTGATGCTTCCGTTCTCAACTCACTGAATTACCAGCTAACATTAGCTAGCTAGCCATATGTGGAGAATAAATTTAGCTCAAGTAGTACAAACTCACCGTGATGTTATTGTCCCTGGTATTTTTCCGAATAACCACTTCACTTGTTAAACTTCTGTGGAAGGCATAAAGTCTTCATTTGACAGTTTGTTGTGAGCAAAGCGACCGATTGCAGTTTGCTAGCTTAATAAATCCTCAGCACCAGCAGGAGGACGGTGAGATGCAGAGTGGCGTACTTGCGTCAGCCCACAAGCGGTAACTGCGTTTTCAGCCAATCAGATTTTAGCCGGTCTCTCACCAACCCCGCTGATTTTCTGGCAAGTCAATTCCCGGTTAGAACATGTTTACTTCCTTCAACAAAAACACCTATCTTTACCTTCCTTCCATACTTCCTCTTTTGGAGAGATTATGAAGAAAATAACATAATGTCACTTCAATACTGATGACTCAAATGTGTACTGTGACAAACTTGCTTTCACAGTTTTAGTAAAACCAGGGCTCGTGTACGTTTGAATTTGAGGGTCTCAAATTACATCCTTTCAAAGAAATACGGAGGCGAGAAAGAAATCATAATTATGTAATTTGAGATGTGGAATAGAGCAGGCTCATCTGAGGAAACTGGCGACGTGTTGAAACAGGAGTTTAATTCAGGCTGGGGTTGCGTCATTCCCGCCCACAAAAACACTAAGTAGTAGGTGTACTAGTGACAATTTTAACAATGTATACACTATCAACAAAGTAGTTAGTTGTTTATGCTGTATCAACAAAGTATAGTTGCTGATGCTGTAACAGATTCATGATCACGAATACGGATGTCCATTGTGAATACGTTACATTGTAACAAACGGTAAGGATTTCATTTGATGTTGTTCTTGTTCGTAATTTTTTTTTACAGCCCATAAAAATCCTATTAAATTACTATAATTAAATTATTCTAATAGCTAATTCTATGGTCAAACCTGCCTCACGAACACCCTTTCTAGACGGGATCGCGAATACGTTTTTCATAGATGTGATAGTGACACCCTGGGGTAAAAAATATTATTGCTACCTGTAAATTATATTGGATCTATCAGGGGCAGAATTAATTAATGACGATTAACTACCCACCTTATTATCAACAACAAAAAATACTCGGTTCTAGAAACAAAAGAGAGAGTAAATATCTCACAACAGAAGCTCACAACTGAAACGATGTAATGACCATTTTATTCAGATATTCAAGATCACAATTGTTCACAATATCAACATACATTTGTTGGCATGCTAGCTGGTGATGCATTTTAAAACGTTTTCTTTCTTTTTTTATACAGTCTTATTTCATCTGTCCAATTTTGGATTGAGAGATAAATTGATCATGTACATTGGTTGTATAGTGATCCCCGAAAACACAGAGCTACTTCAGAATGCTCAAAACCCCAAAACAAACAACAACAAAAACCTAAAAGAATCCTAGTAATTAGAGAAATAGAATCTTGGAACCAGCTTTCTGTGCTCACATGACAGTTGAATGGAACCAGTAACAGTGTCAGTGACCTCGGTGGTCTGCCCCATTCCATTCTACCCCCAGGCCCTCGCTAAAGCGTAGTATTCTTACAGTCATTCCTACAGTCATTCCCACCTAAGAGGTTGCTGTCATATTACTGATTCTCCATTTAAGTAATACACAAAAGTGGCAAATCTTCAAAAAGTGGTATTTCATTTGATTGTTCCAAGCCAGAGCAATGACAGACCGAATCGAGCTCGAACACCTCAAGTCCTGCCACTGAGAATGAATCTCTCTCTCTTTCTATCACTGGACAGACATTAATTCACTGTCTATTCCACAAATGACGTGGAAACAACATTGATTCAACCAGTCTGTGCCCAGTTGGCTCTCTCTCTGTCTACCAATCCCATATAGTGAGAAGCAAACGGCAACAACAAAAGACAGGAAGTAGAATAGTCTTCTCTCATCATCAGAAAGCAGTGCTGACTCAGTGAAACTCTAGTTTGTGCAGCGATATGCGTCAGTCAGGGAGGAGGGTGTTGGAACCGAATGTACTGGGGTGTGGCGGTGGAGAGAGACAGAGAGAGAACTGGATGTGCTGGAGAATGGACAAGGATAGTCAGATAGAGTGGGATCTCAAGCAGAAGGTGAATGTGTAAAAACATTTGAACACCAAAACTGGGGTTTAAACCAGAAAAATGGCTGTGTCTCAGACTACTGTTATAGAAACACACATGACTAGTTAAGACTTTTAAAATGAAATGAAATATTACAACAACAAAACAACATTATGACTAACCAACTGACAGACAGAAGGCACAGGGGAGGGAGTGGCAGAGATCACCAAGTACAGGACTGAATACAGAGGATCTAAACGCATCACAAATACACATCCACAGAGAGCAACTTGCACAAGGTCATTTAGAGTGATAGTCATTAGAAGCAGGATGTAGGTTTACTGTAGTCCATGTAGCAGCAAAAAGCAGACACTGTGTGTGTGCGTGTGTGTGTGTGAGAGAGAGAGAGAGAGAGACTCAGTCACTTCTGAGTGAGCTCAAGTTTCTTTCAAAGACCTCATATTGGAAATTCTGATGGCATCCCAAAAATTATTTCCAGGAAATTTAGACTGGGGAAGATAGCTCCTCGTTCCACTGCTATGTTGCATCAAGGTAATTTCTTAGGAATATTGTCAACTTGTGTAAGTGAAGATTGGTAGTGTTTGAATTAGGCATGGCATGCCTGGATCAGAGCATATGGCTGAGGCAGGTGCTAATCGACAACCATTCATTTTAGAAGAATAAAGGTCTTGAAAGGTAACATTTTTAATCATGGCATGGTGTCATATTAAGGAATGTGTTCAAAGAGATGAAAGAGAGAAAAAGAGAGCGATAAAGTAAGAAAGATAAGGTGTGGAAAAGTAAGAATGGACTGTGCCAGCGTTTGGGTGTGTTCCTCCCCAGGTTCCAAGGTGACGTGTACGCTCTCCTCCTCCTGGTCTCCCTGGAAGGAAACAAGAACAAAGGTGCCGACAATCACAGAGAGACTCTGATTGTGTGTGTACGTGTGTGTCTGCGCATGTGTGACTACATTCCCTGAAAACACCATCCACACCACCCATAATCAGTGACAACGAGGGGATCCTCTCTTTTGGAACTTGTCACCTGAAGCTTTTGGAAGACATATCTCCCTGAGAAGTCTCTGCAGGGCCGCCACACAGCCAGAGAGATAGCCATTTGTCTGCTGTAATGAGCGGAGCCTTTGGACTGTGATGTGTGTAAGAAGCCTAAATGCCACTCTCTCTCTCTCTGCACCTGTGGAACGCAGTCTGTCGGTTAACCCTCCCGGAGCCTCCCATGCCAGGCTTCTGGTCTATTTAGAGCCCTGAGGCTTCTGAAGTGACAAAACAGCCAACCAATGTCTGATGGATAGGAGCCAGTAACAGTTTCTGCAAGCTTCAAATTGACAATGACGCTCTGGTGAAGATCGGCCATGCTAACCGCTAGCAGGCTAAACACTAGCAGGCTAAACACTATCAGGCTAAACCCTATGAGGCTAAATCCTATGAGGTTAAGCCAGTGTGTCATAGGGGGTAGAAGTGGGGGATTCTAACTCTTTAAGGCATAATCACGCCACACAGCCCTGCCAACACGGTATAAATCAGAGTGTTTAATTGCGAGCCAAACAGTTTTATTTATAATCCACAGCAGCACAGTCGGGGACGGCCAATTAGAGGGACCTGCTGGGAAGGTGTGAGCTAGCGATAACCATCTTGCATAGTGAGATCACGATTGTGTGTGTGTGTGTGTGTGTGTGTTTGACTGTGACTTGCAGGGGGCTGTAGGGGTTCCAGCCATGGAGGTCTGTGACACAACCCCTTATTACACTGGATGCATTGCACTTAGTCACAGAGACAAATAGAACTACACAAGAGTGTGTGTGTGTGTGTGTGTGTGTGTGTAGCACTCTGGTACCCTGTAGATAATGACCCATTTTGTATTCTACATGAGTCAAATTAAATGGAGTCCATTGCCCATGTTGTGAATGGCTGGGGATCATACAAGGATTTATACATTGCTAGACATGACCGTCTTGTTGACCTGATAGCCAGCGAGGTGGAACAAGTGGTCTCACCAACAGCACGCATGCATAAACATTCTTGTGTGATGGAAGCTCGTTTGATATTGATGACAATGGGTTTTCCTGTGTGCCAGATGTTGTTGTTGTTGTGGGGGGAGACCAGGGGGAGGTGTTTGTTTTGGAAGTGGGCTGCTCATTGGATGGCTACATGGAGCAGGCCTTTGCTGAGAAGCTGCTTAAATACCAGCCCCTTTTGGCATGCTGGGACAGCCTGGGGTGGAGGTGCAAGCTGGTGGGGCTGATATTTGGGAGTCTCGGCCACGTACACAGGCTTGCAGTGCGTGGCCTCCAGATTGCAGGCCTGACAAAAACTAGGGCAAAGCAATTGGCTAGGTACTGCTCTGTTTCAACTGTCATGGGCAGCCTAGCTGTTTGGAGAAGGATGTGCTTTCTGTACCCTTGAGTGTCATGTATACAGGGACCTTTGACATGTTTGGATCCTTTTTTTGTAAATTTGATTGGTGGATTCAAATGAAGTATTTGTGTGTGTGTCAGACTCACCTGCACCTCACTGCTACACCATCTCATATTGGTTGGCAGTGATAAGCCGCGACAGACAGCATGCCAACAGCATACCAATTGACTGGAGAGAAAGAGAGAGAGAGTGGGAGAGAGAGAGAGATAATGGGGGAGAGAGTGGGAGAGAAAAAGAGAGGGGGGTGGTGATGAAAATGAGTCAGTTCCAACAGCACACAATAAATCATCTCTCTTAGAGGTCCTGTCTTTCCTCCATCTTCCCCCTCTTCCCAACACCCTCCCCCTCTTCCCTCCATCCTCATTGCCGGGGGATGGAGGGCCAAGTAGGGATCAGGGAAGGAGGAGAGGAGGGATCAGGGAAGGAAGAGAGGAAGGATAGGGATAAGATACATTAAAGGGGTGGCTGCTCCTCTAAGAGGTGTCATTGATCTCTCTCTGCCACCCCTCCTTCTCCCCTCGCCGCTTCCCTCCATAACGTTTACGGTGCAATTAATGGGCTCGGGACTGCAGAAGAGCAGGCCGTCGCAGGTCACAGCGTCCACGGAGACACACACACACACTCTCACTCTCTCTACCTACCTCCCCCAGGCCCATTAGGGGTAATGGAGGGGGTCGCTGTGACGACGAGCGGCGCTGTGGGGCTAATCGAGCATGTCAGCCGAGCAGGAGGTAACGACCACACTCGCGCAGAGTAGAGAGAGAGAGAGAGAGAGAGAAGAGGAGGGAGAGGAGAAATGAGGAGAGAGGGAGAAAGGAGAAATGAGGAGAGAGGAGGAAGGAGGTAGGGGAGAGAGAGAGTGTGCGTGTGTCTGTATGCATATGTGGAAAAGCGAGAGGGATGGAGAGTGTGTGTGTGTGCTCTTGTACTCTGGTCTGCATAATAGTTCCCGAGGCGCGCCTGAATGGTATGTGTGTGATGGAACAGGCTCTGAGTGGCGGACTAGCTGATTGGGTCTGAAGGAGCAGCGGTGAACACCGCCCCAGCCGTGTGTAATCATTAATAACCTGCACTGGGTGCACGCTCACACACACACACACACACACACAGAAGGAGAGTGGAAGAACAGCTGGCCCATACTGTTACTTACTTGTGAGACCGCTATTCCAAATGTCACTCCAGCAATGATCCCCATGTTAGTCTCAATGAAGTCAGTCACTAGCTCATAACAGCCCTGTAGAAGACAAGACAAGTGAGTGTGTTTGTCAGTGTGTACGGTGTGTGTCTGTCTGTCCGTGTGTGTGTCTGACCTGCTGGTGGACCTTGCTGGGGGCTATGGTGACATTGTGCAGGTCAGAAGCGTTACAGTCAGAGATGCTGGCACAGCAGCTGGGTGGGATGCCGTTGTTAGGGAACCAGATACTGGACAACCAGCTGGTGTAGTTCAACACACCACAGCATTTCAACTGGAGGGAGAGAGGGGGATGGGGGGAGAGAGGGAGGTTGGAGAGAGAGTTTTATCACAGTCTGTTTTTAATCACAACCCTAATTTGGCTGTCAAGATGACCGTCACTCACACTGCGCTGCACATTGTCCACAGCCAGGCTCCTCTCGTCCTGGGAATTGTAGTTCTTCACTGCCTCACTGAAGGTCCTCTGGAAGGTTCCCTTTATCTGGGAACACAAACACAAAGTTCTTGTTGTGTTCATAGCTTCTCCTGTTGTGAAACAGATGGACACTCTGACTGATGAATTCTGCCACTGGGCACACACTGGTTGAATCAACATTGTTTCCACGTCAGTTCAACAAAATTACATTGAACTAACGTGGAATAGACATTGAATTGACATTGTGCCAAGTGGGTGGGTACTCATGATCCTGTGGGTGAGTGCCAGAGGCATGTATGGCAGGGCCACCTACCTCATGACGAAAGACAAAGCCGGAGATGCCAGCCACAAGCTCAGCCAGGAAGATCAGGGACAGGAACATGGCATACTGCAGAGAGAGGGCACACAGGGCGCCACAAAACGGCCACTGAGTTACTGTGTATATTTTGCAGACTTTCTCACCCTTTGCTCACGATAAGATTCTCGAAACACTGCAAGGAACGTTGAATGACAGTAGGAAAGGAAGACATTTTTAGAAGGAAAGGTATCAAAAAACGAAACAAAGACAGAAACAAACCCACTGGGCACACACTGGTTGAATTAACGTTGTTTCCACATCATTTCAATTATATTACTTTGAACCAATGTGGAACAGATGTTGAATTCTGTTTCTTCCCCAGTGGGAAGAAATAGACACATTTCAGTTACTCGGATGACAACTTCTCCTAGGTCTCACCAGCTTCTCCTAGCTCTCACCAACTCCTCTAGCTCTCACCAACTCCTCTAGCTCTCACCAACTTCTCCTAGCTCTCACCAACTTCTCCTAGCTCTCATCAACTTCTCCTAGCTCTCATCAACTTCTCCTAGCTCTCATCAACTTCTCCTAGCTCTCATCAACTTCTCCTAGCTCTCATCAACTTCTCCTAGCTCTCATCAACTTCTCGTAGCTCTCATCAACTTCTCGTAGCTCTCATCAACTTCTCCTAGCTCTCATCAACTTCTCCTAGCTCTCGCCAACTTCTCCTAGCTCTCACCAACTCCTCTAGCTCTCACCAACTCCTCTAGCTCTCACCAACTTCTCGTAGCTCTCATCAACTTCTCCTAGCTCTCATCAACTTCTCCTAGCTCTCATCAACTTCTCCTAGCTCTCGCCAACTTCTCCTAGCTCTCGCCAACTTCTCCTAGCTCTCGCCAACTTCTCCTAGCTCTCGCCAACTTCTCCTAGCTCTCGCCAACTTCTCCTAGCTCTCGCCAACTTCTCCTAGCTCTCGCCAACTTCTCCTAGCTCTCGCCAACTTCTCCTAGCTCTCGCCAACTTCTCCTAGCTCTCGCCAACTTCTCCTAGCTCTCATCAACTTCTCCTAGCTCTCACCAACTTCTCCTAGCTCTCACCAACTTCTCCTAGCTCTCACCAACTTCTCCTAGCTCTCACCAACTTCTCCTAGCTCTCACCAACTTCTCCTAGCTCTCACCAACTTCTCCTAGCTCTCACCAACCTCTCCTAGCTCTCACCAACTTATCCTAGCTCTCACCAGCTTGAGCATCCATGGGCTCCCGCGGCAGGTAGCGAAGCATCCAAACAGTCCGAACACGATGATGCATGTTCCGGTGCCGATGAGAACATAAGGAGCGTTGGTGGAGCTGTCAGCGATGATAGATATGTACGCACCCAGCATAAACTTTCCCCATAGTCCCACAGCCAAGAGGATCGCCCCCGTGATCTGGACAGAGAGAAAGAGAGAGGGGCGAGAGAAGGTGAAAGAGCATTAGAGCCCTGTCACTAAAAAGTCATCTAGGGCATCACTGGAGGTTTCAGACCCATAGAGATGATCGGTGGCACAACTGTAACACAACCATCACAGCTTCATGCTAAATTACACATTCATATGGTATGAAATGTCAGTGGTCTGTTTAAGCAGTCGTCCATAAAAGCAGTCAATTTCACTGTGTAATAAACCATTGATTACACTGTAAATGATACACTGCCGATCTCCTATAATGCTATTAATGGCACTGGAGATAGCTCTTTGCTGCCACCCAATGAAATAAACTGAATCCTCACTGCATGGCTCATGAGACCGAAGAGAAAGCGAGATATTTTATAGGCTCCTTTTTCTGGTTAAAAATAACTAATACTTACTAAGTAGACCAGACCCAGCTGCTGTCAAGTTTTCAAGATATTTCACTTTCAAAATACAGAAATCATACATATCGTGAAACCGTAAGTGCCGACAAGCAAAACATTTTGGGACAATGTCAACAATGGGTCAATGAAACAAATACCAATTCCATTAAGTAGATGGGAACTGTGAACATTTGTTTCAATGGCAAACAGCCTTTATGGGGTATCTTGATTTTTCCACCATCTTTGGCCCTACTCATGAATGGTTCCTGACCATGTGTCGTGACCAGGAAAAACTCCATATTCATAAGGTGAAAAACTATTTTTTTTTCATAGAAGGTCAGTAGAACTTACGCCACAGGTTAGGATAATTAATGTAGCGGGTTAGGAGACTGAGGTTAAGGTTAGGAAATGGGTTAGGGTTAGCGAAAATGCTCTCACTTTGTATCGAAGTGGAGTGAAAAGAGTGACTGGGTGAATGCAGGCCTTCCAAAAGCCCACCCAACACCAGCATGCATTAGTCGCTGTAGACTGAACACTTTGCTCTCTCTGTGATATAAACACTAGATGACTAATAGGGGATGCTGTGTTGAAGCATCCGCACCTCCATCTTGGCTCTAACCCTGGGTTATGATGCATTTTGTCAGTGTATCATACAAAACCATCTTCCCATTCTTTTATGTTGTTGTAATATTTGTGTGTTTCTACCAGTGCTTATTATGTGCACCCAATGATGTATATAAACCCTGGATTGTGAATTCTATGTATTGGCCATTGAGAGGCTTTGAAGCCACCTGTCGGCCATATTGGCACTCCCCAGTAGGACCAGTCCTCCATAGGAATATATGGGATGCTACTGTATTTCAGTTAAATGTTTCAAGAACATGTATTTAAGTCTTTTTTTTGTTGACGTGGGGACAGTAACATTAGTAATAAAACAAATGATAATTTAAGGAAAATGTTTTCATATATTGTTATTTTATGTTTAGCTCACATAATATGCATAAATGTGTCTGTAACAGAATAAACGAGGCAAAAACAAATGTACACATTAATACATGCATTTCTATTGCATTTCTATCACAACAGTGAGGGAGTGCCAACACAGCGCCCCCTATCAGTCATCTAGTGTATAAATAAATAATTGTGTGCACCAGACTATTCTGTGTAGAGCCCTCTAGTAGTGTGTTCTTGAACCAGCAGATGGTGCTGTGGTTATTGGTAAAGACTGGAATTTGGTATTTGGTATTTTATTAGGATCCCCATTAGCTGTTGCAAAAGCAGCAGCTACTCTTCCTGGGGTCCAACACATAACATGAAACATAATACAGAATGACATAATACAGAACATCATTAGACAAGAACAGCTGAAGGAATACAGCAGTGGCACGTCCACCTGTCCAGAGGAGAAGATGCCATTCCCTTTGATGAGGAAAAAAATCATACAAACTGTTCTGAACAGTGAGAGATTGTGGGTCTAGAAAGGTAGGCTACTACTGGTACTATCTAACCTCAACATGTACCTGGTAAATTATTTTTTTTTTCTTTAACCTGGCAAGTCAGTTAAGAACAAATTCTTATTTACAATGACAGCCTACCCCGACCAAACCCTAACCCGGACAACGCTGGGCCAATTGTGCACCGTACTATGGAACTCCCAATCACAGCCCATGGTGATACAGTCTGGAATTGAACCAGGGTCTGTAGTGACACCTCTAGTACTGAGCTGCAGTGCCTTAGACGGCTGCGCCGGGAGCCCCACATACAGTGCCTTGCGAAAGTATTCGGCCCCCTTGAACTTTGCGACCTTTTGCCACATTTCAGGCTTCAAACATAAAGATATAAAACTGTATTTTTTTGTGAAGAATCAACAACAAGTGAAGCACAATCATGAAGTGGAACGACATTTATTGGATATTTCAAACTTTTTTAACAAATCAAAAAATTGAAAAATTGGGCGTGCAAAATTATTCAGCCCCTTTACTTTCAGTGCAGCAAACTCTCTCCAGAAGTTCAGTGAGGATCTCTGAGATCTACAGCTGAGGTGGGAGACTATGTCCATAGGACAACAATCAGTCGTATATTGCACAAATCTGGCCTTTATGGAAGAGTGGCAAAGAAGAGAGCCATTTCTTGAAGATATCCATGAAAAGTGTTGTTGTTGAAAAGTGTTGTTGTTTAAAGTTTGCCACAAGCCACCTGGGAGACACACCAAACATGTGGAAGAAGGTGCTCTGGTCAGATGAAACCAAAATTGAACTTTTTGGCAACAATGCAAAACGTTATGTTTGGCGTAAAAGCAACACAGCTGAACACACCATCCCCACTGTCAAACATGGTGGTGGCAGCATCATGGTTTGGGCCTGCTTTTCTTCAGCAGGGACAGGGAAGATGGTTAAAATTGATGGGAAGATGGATGGAGCCAAATACAGGACCATTCTGGAAGAAAACCTGATGGAGTCTGCAAAAGACCTGAGACTGGGACAGAGATTTGTCTTCCAACAAGACAATGATCCAAAACATAAAGCAAAATCTACAATGGAATGGTTCAAAAATAAACATATCCAGGTGTTAGAATGGCCAAGTCAAAGTCCAGACCTGAATCCAATCGAGAATCTGTGGAAAGAACTGAAAACTGCTGTTCACAAATGCTCTCCATCCAACCTCACTGAGCTCGAGCTGTTTGCAAGGAGGAATGGGAAAAAAAATTCAGTCTCTCGATGTGCAAAACTGATAGAGACATACCCCAAGCGACTTACAGCTGTAATCGCAGCAAAAGGTGGCGCTACAAAGTATTAACTTAAGGGGGCTGAATAATTTTGCACGCCCAATTTTTCAGTTTTTGATTTGTTAAAAAAGTTTTAAATATCCAATAAATGTCGTTCCACTTCATGATTGTGTCCCACTTGTTGTTGATTCTTCACAAAAAAATACAGTTTTATATCTTTATGTTTGAAGCCTGAAATGTGGCAAAAGGTCGCAAAGTTCAAGGGGGCCGAATACTTTCGCAAGGCACTGTATATACATACACAAAAAAACATGACAGATACAGTGGGGAGAACAAGTATTGATAAACTGCCGATTTTGCAGGTTTTCCTACTTACAAAGCATGTAGAGGTCTGTAATTTTTATCATAGGTACACTTCAACTGTGAGAGACAGAATCTAAAACAAAAATCCCAAACCAAAAAAAATGTATGAATCTCCTCCTCCATATCATTAAATTAATGTGGAGTGAAAAGTGGGTTAATGTATTCACTTTGGGGATTTGTGGTCCTTGTTCAAAGCAGGGGTTCCACTCAAGGACTGGGTCCCCCTTGGAGTTCCTCTCTCTATCTCTCCATTATTATTAATATATGCATATTTTAGTTGTTAATTAACATATGTGTGGTAGGGAAGATCAGGAATCAGGATTACATCTAAAATGACAATAACTGGAGTTCCTTTCTTTGTAAAACCAGTTAGCAGTTCGCAGGGTTGGGTCAAGGTTTTCTTCATTGTTAAGGCGGCTAGTCGTCCCTTACTAGCATAGCAATGACATCACTGAAGAAACTATCACCCCTGCCCTCAACCATAACTAAATATGCTTATCTTATCTCACCTGAACACAGTATCATAAGACTCTTTGCCCACCAGTGCTCTGCCATAAATATCAGCCTATTCAACATTTTCTTTAACCAGGCAAGACAGTTAAGAACAAATTATTTTTTACAATGACAGCCTAGGAACAGTGGGTTAACTGCCTTGTTCAGGGGCAGAACAACCAATTTTTTTACCTTGTCAGCTCAGGGATTTGATCAGCAACCTTTCGGTTGCTAGTCCAACACTCTAACCACCAGGCTACCTGCCGCCCCAAACCAATATGTGTCTAACCCACACAGAACAGCAGCAAATAATTCCCTTATCATTGCTATGCCTCATGATTAACATGACAACGAACACGGCAAAGAGGAAGCACATGGAAAAAGGTTACCTAACCACTGATACAGGGTCAGATATTTTGTCATTCCCCTGATGGTTAAGCTTAGGATAGGAGTTAGAGAGATCTGATCCTAGATCTGTGGTAAAGGGCAACATCTACCTCGAGCAGTGGCACAGCACCTGCATCCTAAATGGCACCCTATTCCCTACATAGTGCACTTCCCATAGGTCTCTGGTCAAAAGTAGTGCACTATATAGGGAATAGGGTGTCATTTGGGAAGTGTCACCTCCCTGTAGCCACCATGCGTTGGGAAATGTTGTTGTGATTCTGAGCATGTCTGGCGCTGGCCGTGCGACGGAGGCCCGCTGACACATACAGAGCAGCCTGCCTGCCCCCTCCCGGTCTGCCGTTCTCCCTCCCTCCCTGGCTCCATCCCTCCCTGCCTCCCTGCCTGCCTGCCTCCCTGTCTGTCTGTCTGTCTGTCTCCCTCCCTTTCTGTCTGCCTGATTACCCAAGAACACAGCATGAGAAGGAACAGCAACACTCTGACAGATGGAGTGAGTCAGACACAGACACAGACACAGAGAGAGAGAGAGAGAGAGAGAGAGAGAGAGAGAGAGATGGGGAGATGGGGAAGAGAGAGAGGGAGATGGGGGAGAGAGAGAGTGAGATGGGGAGATGGGGGAGAGAGAGAGAGAGTGAGATGGGGGAGAGAGAGAGAGAGAGAGATGGGGAGATGGGGGAGAGAGAGAGAGAGATGGGGAGATGGGGGAGAGAGAGAGAGAGATGGGGAGATGGGGGAGAGAGAGAGAGAGATGGGGAGATGGGGGAGAGTGAGATGGGGAGATGGGAGAGAGAGAGAGAGATGGGGAGATGGGGGAGAGAGAGAGAGATGGGGAGATGGGGGAGGGAGAGAGAGATGGAGAGAAAGGTAGAGTGAGAAACAAAGCACGAAAGAGAGGAAGACAAAGGGAGGGAAGAGAGTGTATTTAGTGTGAGATAGAAGAGAGAGAGAGAGAGAGAGAGAGATTAAAGAGAGCGAGAGATGAGTCACTGTCTGACATGTAGCATGACACTTGGACAGCGCTGTAGAACACATCTGAGAGATAGCATATGAGTGAGATCTCGTTGTCCCCATCTCAAATCAAAATCAAATCAAATGTATTTGTCACATACACATGGTTAGCAGATGTTAATGCGAGTGTAGCTAAATTCTTGTGCTTCTAGTTCCGACCATGTAGTAATATCAACAAGTAATACAACCTAACAACCTAACAACAACCTAACAATTTCACAACAACTACCTTGTACGAATATGTACATAAAAATATATGAATGAGTGATACCCAAACAGCATAGGCAAGATGCAGTAGATGGTATAGAGTACAGTATATACATATGAGATGAGTAATGTAGGGTATGAAAACATTATATAAAGTGGCATTGTGATACTTTTAATTACATCAAGATCGCAAGATGCAGTAGATGGTTTAGCGTACAGTATATACATATGAGATGAGCAATGTAGGGTATGTAAGCATTATATAAAGTGACTAGTGATAAATTGATTACATAAATTTTTCCATTATTAAAGTGGCTAAAGTTGAGTCAGTATGTTGGCAGCAGCCACTCAATGTTAGTGATGGCTGTTTAACAGTCTGATGGCCTTGAGATAGAAGCTGTTTTTCAGTCTCTGTCCCCGCTTTGATGCACCTGTACTGACCTCGCCTTCTGGATGATAGCGGGATGAACAGGCAGTGGCTCGGGTGGTTGTTGCCCTTGATGATCTTTTTGGCCTTCCTGTGACATCGGGTGGTGTAGGTGTCCTGGAGGGCAGGTAGTTTGCACCCGGTGATGCATTGTGCAGACCTCACTACCCTATGGATTGCCTTACGGTTGTGGGTGGAGCAGTTGCCTTACCAGACGGTGATACAGCCCGACAGGATGCTCTCGATTGTGCATCTGTAAAAGTTTGTGAGTGTTTTTGGTGACAAGCCGAATTTCTTCAGCCTCCTGAGGTTGAAGAGGTGCTGCTGCGCCTTCATCACCACGCTGTCTGTGTGGGTGGACCAATTCAGTTTGTCCGTGATGTGTACGCCGAGGAACTTAAAACTTTCCACCCTCTCCACTACTGTCCTGTCAATGTAGATAAGGAGCTGCTCCCTCTGCTGTTTCCAGAAGTCCACGATCATCTCCTTTGTTTTGTTGACGTTGAGTGTGAGGTTATTTTCCTGACACCACACTCTGAGGGCCCTCACCTCCTCCCTGTAGGCCGTCTCGTCGTTGTTTGTAATCAAGCCTACCACTGTAGTGTCGTCTGCAAACTTGATGATTGAGTTGGAGGCGTGCATGGCCACGCAGTCGTGGGTGAACAGGGAGTACATGAGAGGGCTGAGAATGCACCCTTGTGAGGACCCCGTGTTGAGGATCCCGCAGGTTTTGGTAGCAGGCCGTGGCAGTGGCACTGTATTGTCCTCAAAGTCTGTCTTGGGAGCAAGGCATCGTGGTCCGCGACGGGGCTGGTTTTCTTTTGTAGTCCGTGATTGACTTTATACCCTGCCACATACCTCTCATGTCTGAGCCGTTGAATTGCGACTCCACTTTGTCTCTATACTGACGCTTAGCTTGTTTGATTGCCTTGCGGAGGGAATAGCTACACTGTTTGTATTCGGTCATGTTTCCGGTCACCTTGCCCTGATTAAAAGCAGTGGTTCGCGCTTTCAGTTTTGCGCGAATGCTGCCATCAAACCACGGTTTCTGGTTGGGGAATGTTTTATTAGACGCTGTGGGTACAACATCACCGATGCACTTGCTAATAAACTCGCTCACCGAATCAGCGTATTCGTCAATGTTGTTGTTCGACGTTATGCGGAACATATCCCAGTCCACGTGATCGAAGCAATCTTGAAGCATGGAATCCGATTGGTCGGACCAGCGTTGAACAGACCTGAGCGCGGGTGCTTCCTGTTTTAGTTTCTGTCTATAGGCTGGAAGCAACAAATGGAGTCGTGGTCAGCTTTTCTGAAGGGAGGGCGGGGGAGGGCCTTATATGCGTTGCGGAGGTGAGAATAACTGATCTAGTGTTTTCCCAGCCCTGGTAGCACAATCAATATGCTGATAGAATTTGGAGAGCCTTGTTTTCAGATTAACCTTGTTAAAATCCCCAGCTACAATAAATGCAGCCTCAGGATATGTGGTTTCCAGTTTACATAGAGTCGAATGAAGTTCTTTCAGGGCCGTCGATGTGTCTGCTTGGGGGGGAATATACACGACTGAGGAATTCTAAGTCAGGTGAACAAAAGGACTTGAGTTCCTGTATGTTGTTATGATCACACCACGTCTCGTTAATCATAAGGCCTACACCCCCGCCCTTCTTCTTACCAGAGAGATGCGTGTTTCTGTCGGCGCGATGCGTGAAGAAACCAGGTGGCTGTACCGACTCAGATAGCGTGTCTCGAGTGAGCCATGTTTCCGTGAAACAAAGAACGTTACAGTCTCTGATGTCCCTCTGGAATGCTACCCTTGCTCGGATTTCATCAACCTTGTTGTCAAGAGACTGGACATTGGCGAGTAGTATGCTCGGGAGAGGTGGACGATGTGCCCGTCTACAGAGCCTGACCAGAAGATCGCTCCGTCTGCCCCTTCTACTGCATCGTTGTTTTGGGTCGCCGGCTGGGAACCGATCCATTGTCCTGGGTGGTGGACCAAACAGAGGATCCGCTTCGGGAAAGTCGTATTCCTGGTAGTAATGTTGGTGAGTTGACGTTGCTCTTATATCCAATAGTTCCTCCCGACTGTATGTAATAAAACTGGGGTAGCATTGTAAGAAATAACACATAAAAAAAACAAAAAAATACTGCATAGTTCCCTAGGAACGCGAAGCGAGGCGGCCATCTCTGTCGACGCCGGAAGTGTTGCCCATCCCCCGTTCCTTTTCTAGTAATGTCTGGGAGCAGCGGTAGGTTCATTTCCCTGTAATGTACCATTCCCCTGTCCCCAGTTTCCTCTCCTCTAAAGTGTTCATGTCTTATTCAACGTGACACTATGAATGATTCATGGAGCCATCTGCTGTAGCAAGCGAGGGGCTTCCCTCCCCTACATGCTCCATCAGCAGGGGGTACCATCCTAGGCAGGAGGGATTAAGGGGAGAGTGTGTGTGTGTGTGTGTGTGTGTGTGTGTGTGTGTGTGTGTGTGTGTGTGTGTGTGTGTGTGTGTGTGTGTGTGTGTGTGTGTGTGTGTGTGTGTGCGTGTGTGTGTGTGTGCGTGTGAGGGGACTGACAAAAAGAGCCCCGGCTAACATGAAGCAGAGGCCCTGTGGGGTGTGTTGCAGTCGGCGGCCATATTGGTCCCAGTTAACTCAGCAGGGCTATGTGTTTAAGTATTTCTGTGTACTGTATATTATCTCAGCTGTGACGTTACACCACAGTCATGAGACATGGTCATAGGGTTTCAACCCTTTATTGCCAGTTACACTGTACGTGTTTCGGTCACAGTAAAAATAAATTCAACATCTGAAACACAAATGTATACACGATCCTAGATGACGAAGTCCCTTTACAGTGTGATGTACTGTATGTAGCCTATGTTGATTTTGACTTTGAGGGAACTAGGGCTTTCAGAGTATGAATAGGTAAGTCAGCCATTTTACCTATAAACACTGAAGTTCCCAGTCTGTTAAAGTGAGCCACTTTTATCAGAGTCCGTCGCGGATGGTGCACAGGAGCTAGTTTCATTTCAACACCAGATTGGAGTCTTCACACAGCCTGACAGAGGTAATGGAATTCGTCAGCTATGACAATTTTCCCTCCGGACATTCTCCTCATCCATCTATCACTGCAGCTGCCGGCCTCGCAGAAATACAAAATGAGGTTTGTGAAGATAGTGGTACAACCACATGCTGTTTTTTACTGACGATGGGTTCGAGGTAATATTTCTTGGCAAGCTACCAGCACCCGTATGCAGTCCCAATACATCTGGTTGGTAGCAAACCATTTGTGGCTGTTATTAATATACAGAACAAGAAAGGAACTAGAAATAAGAGCACCATGACAACTCCTCAGACTTTGAAAAAGGTCCATCCTGATGGGTAGATTCATGTTGTTTTCTGTGACAACAGAGTAAGGCAGACGCCAGGACAGCATGGAGTCACCACTGTCACCACCCAGAGGATTAGGATGAACTGTTGGGGATTTTTATGTCATGACGTTGTTCCAAGCAGAGTTGCCACTGAAGGTTGAGTTCTAAATGTTTTTTGATGTCAGGATTGCTCATATTAAGAGACACTTGATGTAGATGAAATGTAATGTAGCGGCCTAGTTGGCTGAGCTAGCTTGAAAAGATCCACAACTCACCCCAAACTTTTCTAGACAGGACTAGACTTCCAAGAACTGAGGTGGCACGATATGTACTCTAGTATGATTTCACTTCCACATCTCATAGTGTGATACGTAGAGGTGTCAGAATCCTGTCCTGCAGCTGAGGTATTGGGCCGACAGCAACAACTGTTCAACATGTTTTGATTGTCTTACTTATTGCTCTCTTCTAGCACTCTCCTGACTCTCCTCAAAAGACTGGATCAGTGATACCAAGATCAATCCACAGGAAAACACTAACAGAAAGAGATTTGTCGCCAAACAATAATGAATAATTGATTAGATTTAGAGAGCTTTTCCAGATGCTCAGACTAGACGCTTCACATTGTGTAAGAGAAAACGCACGTCATCCACCACCACTGGGCAGGGACTGTGATTGGAGGTGCCTCTATGTATAAATGAGAGGGCTGGGGCCGAGGCCTGACTAATGGTCTGACCATCTGCCCTGGCAGGTGCACTGACGCTCATGCAAACATGAGATGACATCGCACCTTTATGCTGTGCCACTGTGAGCTGCAGGAAGAGCCTTTGAGATAGAGCTTTAGCTTCGGTAGAAATACAGTAAGGGGAACATGATGAAGAGACACACATGCAAGGCATTTAGGTAGGAGACCCTCTTGGATCATTATTATTCTGTATCTGAAAGCCAAGCAAGGCACTTGTGTTTGCTTTGGTGTTGCATCAACAGGAATTGCTGCTCTGTTCTGTTTTGCTCTCTTCAGCCCTGTTCTGTTATGTTCAGCTCTGTTGTGCTTTGTTCTGTTCTTTTCTGCTCTTCTCTGTTTGGTTCTGCTCTGTTTCTTTGGATCCTGATGTTCCTGGAGCAGGGAAGCAGGGGGAGCCACACCCCTATGTTCCCTATAGGATTCCAGCCACTCACAGCAGGACTACAGTCACACTCCATCCCTCCTTAGGAGCCAGCTAAACAACACTGAGCCACTTCCTGACAGATTAAACACAGCACATGAATGATGCCTGGAGGAAACCACCAACAACAACAGAGCAGACACCTTTTAACAAGCCGCTCATCTGGCTCACACCCTCATCCAGCTTTTTTCCTTTAAAAACAACACGGCTACAATCAAACCAGACAGACAAAAGAGGCTGTGGGAGATACAGGGACTCAGTGTGTCCCCAGAACAGTCACTGGATGGCAGAGCAGGAGAATTGTCAGGGAGGGTGATGTAGAAATGAAAAAAGCACTTTAGATTTCAAAGGGGAAGCGCACCCCTCCTTCTCCCCTTAGCAGAGACATGATCAAAGGTACTGTTGTTCTATGGGCGCTCAAAGCCAGGCTCTTATCGTTGAATCTTGTTCAAATAAAATGTTTTTTAGTTTTTGTTATTTATTTGTTTATTTTAGGATTTGGGGGGGGGGGGGGGTGAAGGGGGACTAGAATCAGAGTGAAAATGAAACCCCAATCTGAATTGTGTTTTATTGAAACTCCAATGTGGTGTTCAAGAAATGTTATGTTCCCCCATATCCCAATTTGTGCCAGCCATAAGTGAGAAACCTACATGCCAAGTACAGTATAGACCATATATTGTGTTATAGAAAAGAACTGAAGCTCTCAACTATCCATTCAGACTCCAGTCCTACCTACCTACAGGTTATGGAAAATTAGCTATTTTAGAATTTGTCCAGCAGGATAATAAAAAATAATAAAACAAAAACACTATAGTAAATACTACAGTAATGTCTACAAAAACACTACAGTAAATACTACAGTAATGACTAGAAAAACACTATAGTAAGTACTACAGTAGTGTCTACAAAAACACTAGTAAATACTACAGTAATGTCTACAAAAACACTATAGTAAATACTACAGTATTGTCTACAAAAACACTAGTAAATACTACAGCAATGTCTACAAAACCACTATAGTAAATACTACAGCAATGTCTACAAAACCACTATAGTAAATACTACAGTAATGTATACAAAACCACTACAGTAAATACTACAGTATTGTCTACAAAAACACTACAGTAAATACTACAGCAATGTCTACAAACACACTATAGTAAATACTACAGTAATGTCTACAAAACCACTATAGTAAATACTACAGTAATGTCTACAAAACCACTATAGTAAATACTACAGTAATGTCTACAAAACCACTATAGTAAATACTACAGTAATGTCTACAAAACCACTATAGTAAATACTACAGTAATGTCTACAAACACACTATAGTAAATACTACAGTATTGTCTACAAAACCACTATAGTAAATACTACAGCAATGTCTACAAACACACTATAGTAAATACTACAGTAATGTCTACAAACACACTATAGTAAATACTACAGAAATGTCTACAAAACACTACAGTAAATACTACAGTAATGTCTACAAAACCACTATAGTAAATACTACAGTAATGTCTACAAACACACTATAGTAAATACTACAGTAATGTCTACAAAAACACTATAGTAAATACTACAGTAGTGTCTACAAAAACACTACAGTAAATACTACAGTAATGTTTGCAAAAACACAGTAATAATTTGTGTGTGCGTGACAGCATGGATCAGAAAGTTTGATTTCGCTTGATGGCAGCCCTAACAGTATTACAATGATTGCTTTGTTAAATTCACTCAGTCTGGGTAGTGAGTGGTCAATAACATTCACCTCTGAAATACAAACATTCTACTCCAGAGGACTTTGGTGTTTCTAGATTGAATCTGTGCTTCTAATGTAACCAACTGGAACTACAACAATGATAGAACTCCAAGATGACTCTGTAATGCATGTTGATGGGGGTCAACGACAGAATTCTCTACATCATTGGAGGTAACGAACACAGACAAAGAAGACAAGACGGGAAGTGTTGTGCTCGTCAAGGTGGATAATGACATCCTAAAATGTTCCTTAAAGTGACAGCCATATTGTGCATCCTTGGCTGAGCACACTATAGGCTTCCTTCTCTGCACTACTCTTCAAACCCAGAGGGATTGACTGTGCTTCCGAAGTGGAAAAGGAAGATGGAAATTATTGCATTTATACTGTACATTAGGGTTGACTACTCTGAGCTATACAGTAGTAGCTGAAACAGCTAGCAGAGACTGAAGGTAAGGGTACCTCTCAACCATGATTTATATGTAAATGTCTGTTCACTTTTGATTAATGAGAGGGAAGGAGAGGGAGAGAGAGACAAAGAGAGAGAGAGAAACAGGGACAAAGAGAGAGGGAGAGAGAGACAAAAAGAGAGGCAGAGAAAATGTGAAAGAGAAACAAACGGAGATGGCAGAACGAGGGGGATAGAGAGATTCACATTATTCACTGGTGCTGGCAGGGTTTCTGAGTTGGACTGATCATTAGTTCATTAAAGGCTCAACATGGTGCCAAATAAAGTACGATGCTTGGGAATGAAACTATAAGCTCAACAAGGCTCCCTTGCTCTCTCAGCAAAGCTGTGGGTCCATTCTACAGTGAAGGCACCAAACTTAACCAGGCAATACACAGAACCAACGGGGGAGTTCATCTCCATGGCAACGGCAGTCTCAGCAGCCCGCCTGCCTGCCAGCCAGCCTGCGTGGCCACGAGAGTTACTATTGTGCTGTGTTGGTCTCACTATAACCGGCCATTGTCCCTGTTTTCACACCCAATACTTTTCTTCTGTGCCATGTTGTTATTGGATAGGTGTAATAACAGGCAGCCTGGCAGGCAGTATTGTTGTCATTAGATATGTGTAATAACAGGCAGCCTGCAGGCAGCAGTGTTGTTATTAGATAGGTGTAATAACAGGCAGCCTGGCAGGCAGCAGTGTTATTGTTAGATAGGTGTAAAAAACAGACAGCCTGGCAGGCAGTATTGTTGTTATTGGATATGTGTAATAACAGGCAGCCTGGCAGGCAGCAGTGTTGTTATTGGATAGGTGTAATAACAGGCAGCAGCGTTGTTTGGGTTTTGCACTGCCTGGCTCTCCAGTCCCACTGAGGGATTAGCAGCATCCATTTTCTCCTCTGCCTGTGCCCTGTGAGACTTCCTGGTATGGGATAGATAAGATATACTTCATATTGTTTACATATCTCCAGTGGAGGTATGGTGTCTGGAAATAAGCCTGTTTTTATTGACCTGGAGTCCAGCGTGACATTAGGCCTTGTGAGTCGCTAGCTAGCACAAACACGACACAAATGTTTCACAACAGGTGACAAGCCAGCCAGTGAGGAGCCTGTTCCCCTGCACCTGCTGAGTCAGGTGGCTGTCAGTGTGACCCCCAAACAAATGGTTGGCCCTGAGACATTTTATTGGCACACAATTCACAGTGGAGCCCATACCACAGTGGCCTTGATGACACAGGGTCTCAGAAGCACATTCTGGGTTCTGCAGGCCTATGTGTTTAAAAAACATACTGGACATTTTGGAGGGTCTCATTTTCAGGGACCGAAGTGAAATGTCTAGACGTGTACTAGCAGTTTACAAACAGCATACTGGACATTTCTGAGGTTCTTGCTTTCAGGGACCGGGTGAAAACGTTGGAGAGACAGTCGGCCTATCTGGAGGAGGATATCGTCTTGTTTAAACGTCTTTTGAAGGGCACCATAGTGATTCATCTTATAGTCTTTATTGATTCATTTGTTGCAATTATTATTAGTCATACGGTATATTACATATGACATATTACAGTCACCTGAGGGCTTTGCAGGAAAGTGTGAGCTGAGTGTGTGTGATGTGTGAGCTGAGCACTGCATGCATGTTAAAGACGTGAAGCACGGTAACACTCTCACACCATCAGACAGGCAAACAGACATCAGTGCACTTAATATTCCCCCTGATCCAGCGGCTCACTGTCATTGGTCCACGGGTCAACAATGACTCATGTTTAATGTCTTCCTGTCGGATATAGCCTTCCTACTAGACCAGGGAATAGCAAGATCCCCTGTGAATGCCACATCACTTATTGGGGGTTCAAGCAACCCCCAGCCATAGCTAGCCTTGCCCCTGGCCGGCCACTTGCCTAACCTGACACAGCCATACACTAGCTACGGCCTTCTGAGGTTGCCTTAGAGGCTAGTTCTGGGAGTTGGTTGAGTATGACAAAAAACAACCCAATCTCTGAAATGGATCTAAATTCATGCAAATATAGTGTATCTCCTACAAGGAACATATCATGTTTTAAAAGATAAAGAGGCAAAACAAAGGATTAAAGGCCAGGTGCAAGAGGTTTAAAGGTCTGCTTTCAAAGCAATACAGATTTGGATATATGGCTTTAAATCGTCAACAATGAAGGACATATGCTACAACAACACCGCGGTGCATATTGTCA
Organism: Oncorhynchus mykiss; assembly: GCF_013265735.2. NCBI lineage: Eukaryota > Metazoa > Chordata > Actinopteri > Salmoniformes > Salmonidae > Oncorhynchus > Oncorhynchus mykiss. The sequence continues at coordinate 13,110,550 of NC_048582.1, read as the reverse complement.
GTAGGTCTACAGCTGAATCTATAAAGGTGATCACTAGTCTTCAATATAATGCTCATCCAGAGTGTTGATTTGTGACAAGCAAACTGTTAAGCTACCGTACATTTCCCATAATGACAATCGGTAGTGCTGTGAAAGAGTCAAATGACCCAGCCATTGAGAATGCGTTTGTTGGGTGAGCGTCCAAATCACCTCATGCTGAACATAGCTGAGATGCTAACAGCTGCCTGCTCACTCTACTGTGTTCACTCACACATAGGGAATGATGGAGAGTGATCAAAGTCAATCCAAAGCATTCAGCACCTCCTCCCAGGCTGCAGGCTAAGTTTAGGCCATATTTCATTACCGGCAACATGTAAAGCCCTGACTAAGAGTCAGAGACACTGTTGGTTCAACGTCTATTGGTTCTAAATCTAACACACCACACAATTACTGGAATTTTCAGCCACCTTGGAATTCCTCAATCACAGACTAATTGGTTGGATGGCCGGCACTGGATGACCTCTGTGGCTATTTCACCTTTGAACCCCACTCGGTTGGAAGTCTGAAGGGAAGTTCTTAATGAGATATTTTCTAGCTGCCTCAGTGATGGGCAGTATCCCAGCTGCCCGGAGAGATCTATACGCACCGAGATCAGAAGTCCATCACTCTAAATCCCTTACTTTCTTCAGTCTCTTGTGTAGTGTTACTGTAGTCCTTAGGCTCTTTTATTAATCATCTCTTCTGCAAGGGAGGCGAGGTCTTATTCATTCAATTCCCCTGTAACCTTCACTCTCCTTGTGTTTTACCCTTTAAATGGGCAATCCGCAGTTGAAACAAGAACAAAGTGTGTTCCCTGCCACTGTTTCGGTAAAAAGCTGGGGGTGGTGCTGGAGAAATGTAACCACTCTCAAATTAATAGACAGAGCTATGTATGCAAAATAACTCATATCAAAAGTATAATTTAAACCATGTTTTGAGGCTTTACAATGTTTGTTTACATTTACTTTGTTTACAAACATTGGAGTAAAACAAGGTTATATTGTGGGTAATGATGGGGTACGACAGTTGAACGAACCTCATGAGGCTTTTATAAGTTATATTCTTCACGAATCAATGGGTACATATCATTAATTTATGAGTTAAAAAATGAATGTTGCAACTGCAGATTGCCCCATTTACGTTGTTTTCCCTTTCTGAGAAGAAAATAAGTGACCTTTGGACCAGTGTAAATGCTGTCGCCAAGCAACCAATGTAACTAAGCGGTGCCAGGCCAGATCCAGATCAGATCCAGGCAGCTCCTATCAGGCAGATTTAAATGCATTACCCGTTCGTTAACACAGCCGCAGCTAAGCCTTACACATTGTAAGCTTTAGCTGGAGCTTCTACAGCCTAGCTTTCAGCCTGGAGACCAGAGGTTGTTTCCTCTTGAGGCCTTCAGTAATGGGTTTCAGACAGAGGTGAGCTAGCTAGGCTAATGTCGGTCTGAGGAGGGAGTCCACCAGACGGTGGAGATGATGATAGTGTAGAGGGGGATTTGTAATGAATACTGAGAAACAGATACATGTAGGATCTTAATTTGATCAACCTGTTGCAGGACACCTTCCTTGTAGTGAATTTCAGGTTTAAAAAGGCTTCTGAAGTTTGTAATTTCCACTTTTCCCTTACGAAAAATGTATTAACCCCTACAAGAATTTCCATTAATTATAATCCACATAATAATGAACATGTCCTGTTGCTGCAGGATTATTTTCCTGCTGTAGCAAACTGGCTCAAATGAAGATCCCACATCTGTATGAGCAGCGCTAACAGAGTGGACAAGGAGGCGACTACTGATATGGTTGCCTGGGAGATGTGTGCTGGGCTGGTGGAGTATAACTGTTTGTCTCTGTTAACCATACTTCTAGATGGCTGAAGTAGATGGGCAAAGGTTTTAACTCCTTGTTATTTCAACTTCTCTTGATGACATTTTAACCCCTATTTTAACACAGGATCAACATTAGTTTATTTTTTTTTTAAGTATTTATTTGAAGTTTAATTTTGGTTTGTTGACAATGATATATGAGCTAAAATTGAATATTGATCTGATGTTTTTGCTCAGTTGGCAGCCTAGCCAATCTCCTATGATTATTTAGAAATAACTTTAGCTGAGCACAGCCATTTAAATGCTGTACAATAAGACTCACAATCACATTCTCAGAGGAATAAGCCCCAACAAAAGCCTGGTACAGAGGGAACACAAAACACACAATACATTATGCTTCTTATTCCCATCTGGGCATTAATAATATGCCTCCACAGCATGAATTAGGCCAAGTCTTAGGGCGTCTGTCTGTTCTTGGCCTACTGAACAAGCTGCCATTCCTACTACACAGAGAAGCCTAATACCAAGAGGCTATGGGATTGTCTATCAATGTACTGCATCTGTAGTCTTGTTTTAGCAAAGCTACACAGTCTTCAAGCTACCTTCAAGCTACAGTTCATAGAAAACATGTATATGAAGGGGAGAAACTCTGCAAAAGGGTATGGCCTGAGTGGACTTGAAAACGTAATTAGAACAGTAAAACGTAGATGTTATCCATAAAATCAGACCGTCTTACAGTCTTGGAAAGAAAGATTCCACAAGGGCTCTGCGGCTGTCCCCAGAGGAGAACCCTTTTTGGATCCAGGGAGAACTCTTTTGGGTTCCATGTAGAACCCTCTATGGAAATAGTTATAAATGGAACCCAAAAGGGTTCTACCTGGAACCAAAAGGAGTTCTTCCAAGGGTTCTCTTATGGGGACAGCCGAAGAACCCATTTTGGTTCTAGATAGCACCTTTTTTTTCAAAGAGTGTACAAGTTGAAAACCAACCCATAAAAATAAGTCTGGCCAATGGTGACGGTGTACATTTACAACACAAACCTAACAACAACTAGGTCAATCTTCAGTCCCTGCAGAAATCTTAATTGAGGAAATGACACTCCCGGCCTAACATTAAATGAAGCCTTTAACCCTACCAGCTACCATGTTAGAGAGCAGAGTTACACGTTATTATCAGGTTAATTAGATGGTTAAAAGGTGCTTGTGCAAAACAGCATTTCAAAATAAAAGTTATTTGTTGTCTTGACACTGACAGTCTTGTACCCAAAACGATATTTCTCCAAAATAACAGTAGTAAATCTAACAATGTGTCACGCCCTCCCTCCGGCGCTCGACATCGCCGGTCTACTAACCGGTCTACTAACCACCGGACCTGGCAACCCACAGTTTTCTCCTTGATTACCGCCCCTTTATTTATCCCTCAGTTGTCTTCAGTCACTAGGTCTTATTGTTTTCTCACACGTTATGTACCTCAAGAAGACAATAAACACAGAGAATAACATGTCAACATTGAATGGGGAGAAAATGTGATCAGAACTACGATTACTGGTCCTATTGTGTCATGTTTGTTAATTTGCTTCGGTTCTTTATTAAAATCACCTTCTTCACCATTTTGCTGACTCCCGGCATATACGTTACACAATGCTAAGCCCTTGGTTTACAACAATGTGACGAACGGAGTGAGAAGTGCTGAGTAATTATGCCAAATTTGTCAGATACTCTCACAGTAATCATGCAAATAACCTTTCTGGTACTGGTCCAGGCAACAGCAGTAAATAACAGATTGATAGCCAGGCTCTAGGTACACTCTTAGAAATAAATGTGCTATCTACAACCAAAAATGTTATTCGGCTGTCCCCATAGGAGAACCTTTTGATGAACCCCTTTTGGGTCCAGGTAGAACAATTTTAGGTTCCATGTAGAACCCTTTCCACAGAGGGTTCTACATGGAACCCAAAATAGTTCTACCTGGAACCAAAACTGTCCTACCTGGAACCAAAAAGGGTTCTCAGATGGGGACAGCCACAAAACGCCTTTGGAACACTTTTTTTTCTAAGAATGTAGCCATTGTTGTGGTTGGAGCTCTTGGCATAGAAGTTAGAGACAAAAAGAGTAGGCACCCAGGGCAGAATGACAGCTGAGCTGGCCTCAAACAACCTCCCCCTGCCAAGCTCTCAAACAACCTCCCCCTGGTAAGCTCTCAAAACAAGTAAGACAGCGGAGCAGAGGCACTCTGTCTCATCCTGTCTCCTCCTGTCTCTGTTTATCTATCTCTCTCTGCAGTCCATCCTCGTACATCTGTCTGTCTGGCTAGGGAGGAAAACGGCCTCTAATATGTTTAGTTAAGCAGGCCATATGGCTTTCTTTGTTTAAGTGGCCCTCAGGTCAACATCAATGGAGTCTGCTTGTTGGAGAAGGAATGGGTCTATTTTAATACAAGTATAGTTGCAGCGGGTGGCTGGCTCGCTGGGTGGATGGGTCAGGGTGGCTGGGTGGATGGGTCAGGGTGGCTGGGTGGGTGCGTCAGGGTGGGTGGGCCAGGGTGGATGGGCCAGGGTTGATGGGCCAGGGTGGGTGGATCAGGGCGAATGGGTCAGGGCGGATGGATCAGGGCAGATGGGTCAGGGCGGATCGGTCAGGGCGGGTGGGTCAGTGTGGGTCAAGGTGGGTGGGTGGGTTAGGGTGGATGGGTCAGTGTGGGTGGGTGGGTCAGGGTGGATGGGTCAGGGCAGATGGGTCAGGGCGGGTGGGTCAAGGCGGGTCAAGGTGGGTGGCTGGGTCAGGGAGGATGGGTCAGGGCGGGTGGGTCAGGGCGGGTCAAGGTGGGTGGGTGGGTCAGGGTGGATGGGTCAGGGCGGATGGGTCAGGGCGGATGGGTCAGGGCAGATGGGTCAGGGCAGATGGGTCAGGGCGGATGGGTCAGGGTGGATGGGTCAGGGTGGCTGGCTGGGTGGATGGGTCAAGGTGGTTAGGTCTGGTTTGGTTGTTTAAGCAATAAGGCACAACTGGGTGTGTTATATGGCCATTATACCATAGGTAAGGGCTGTTCTGGATACAGAGGTGCCTTATTGCGATTATAAACTGGTTACCAACTTAATTAGAACAGTAAAATGTACTTTTTTATCATACCCGTGGTTTACGGTCTTTCAGACAATCAACATTCAGGGCTCAAACCACCGGGTTTATAATATGTAATAAGATAGAAACGTAGGTTGTTGCTGTTGCGCTGTGCATAGGACCTATAACATCAAACATCCCTCCAAAGCCCAACCCAACTTCAAGAAGCCAATAAACACAGAGAATAACATGTCAAAATTGAATGGGGAGAAAATGTGATCAGAACTACGATTACTGGTCCTATTGTGTCATGATGAATGAGCCAATTTTATTTGTATCCGACTCCCTCCACATTCTTGTATTGTAATGTTGCATCCCAGAGTGAACACAACACCGGTCCACTACATATAATTGGAGCAATGTATCTCATTGGAGTGGGTCTTTCTGTTCAATCACAGTCTAAGTGGTAATGCCCTGTAGTGGATGTACTCCTTAAAGACATCCTCCAGTGATTTTCTATATTTTTCTGTTGAAAGGTGATAACCCAAGTATGAATACACTACCGTTCAAAAGTTTGGGGTCACTTAGAAATGTCCTTGTTTTGAAACAAAAGCACATTTTTTGGTCCATTAAAATAACATAACATTTATCAGAAATACAGTGTAGACATTGTTAATGTTGTAAATTACTACTGTAGCTGGAAACGGCTGATTTTTAATGGAATATCTACATAGGCGTAGAGGCTCATTTTCAGCAACCATCACTCCTGTGTTCCAATTGCACATTGTGTTAGCTAATCCAAGTTTATAATTTTAAAAGGCTAATTGACATTAGAAAACCCTTTTGCAATTATGTTAGCACAGCTGAACATTGTTGTGCTGATTGAAGAAGCAATAAAACTGGCCTTCTTTAGACAAGTTGAGTATCTGGAGCATCAGCATTTGTGGGTTCGATTACAGGCTCAAATGGCCAGAAACAAAGAACGTTCTTCTGAAACTCGTCAGTCTATTCTTGTGCTGAGAAAGGAAAGCTATTCCATGCGAGAAATTGCCAAGAAACTGAAGATCTCGTACAACGCTGTGTACTACTCCCTTCACAGAACAGTGCAAGCAGGCTCTAACCATAATAGAAAGAAGAGTGGGAGGCCCAGGTGCACAACTGAGCAAGAGAACAAGTACATTAGAGTGTCTAGTTTGAGAAACAGACGCCTCACAAGTCCTCAATATTATTTACAATAATGGCCTACTTGTAAATGTTCCAATTCACACACTTATCAAGAGAACATCCCTGGTCCTCCCTACCGCCTCGGATCTGGCAGACTCACTAAACACAAATGCTTCATTTGTAAATGATGTCTGAGTGTTGGAGTGTGCCCCTGGCTATCAGTCCGGGTTGCTTAAAATAAGGAATTTGAAATGGTTTATACTTTTACATTTGATACTTAAGTACATTTTTAGCAATTCCATTTACTTTTAATACTTAAGCATATTTTTTACTGAGTGACTTTCACTTTACTTGAGACATTTTCTATTAGGGTATATTTACTTTTACTCAAGTATGACAATTGAGTACTTTTTCCACCACTGCTACTATGCCTTGTGTAAGGGACTCCAGCCCGACTAACCTATGGGACTGACTGAACCACGCCTACTCTCATCCGTCACAAGCATGTATTCCATATGGACCCATGTATGTAAATGCAGAGAGAGGGCATGCCCTGCCCTGTGCTAAAATAGATGTAGACTCCTATCCTTTGATTACATCCTGGGTAACTTACTTACCCTTTCCTTCCTGAAAAGCAATAAGATCATTCATCCAATACAGTGAGACAATTATAGGCTATCTCAATAAATAAGAGGCATAACACCCAAACAGTACTCTGTCTCACACACATAATTCAACCAATTGGGGTGGTGCTACAGGAGAGTTTGCGCCTTTGCTTTAATGTGCACAGTGTCCATCATGGTACTTTGAGAACCTGCCACCATTTGATGCATTGAACCTCCCACCATTGGGTATCACATTATTTGGATAGTCCATCTGTAGATGTTCTACAGATTATCTACAGGCTATCAGTAACATTTCAACTAACTATCTACTAACCCTAACCTTAGCCCTAGCCCTAACCCTTATCCTAACCCTAACCCTTATTCTAAGCCTAACCTCTAACCCTTATTCTAAACATAACCCTAACCATAACCTTATGAAGCAGTTGCTTATCAACAGATAGTTTGTTGATAGTATGACCATCTGTAGAGCATCTACAGATGGAAAATCCGGACTATCCAAATAAAGTGTGACCAGATGTTGATTAGGTTACCAGTTGGACTATTCTTAACATTCTTACAACAGCATGCGAATGTTATTATCCACTTACAAAATCACAGGAAAAAGAAATGTAAAAAAATATATATAATAAATGATGGCTTCGTCAGTATTAGCGAAAAAATATTAACGACATTTCACATAATCAACATTTGTTTCAATATTTATAGCCTGCTTAATACAAATATATTTCCTAGCCTATAGAAGAAGAAAAAACTCTTCAAACGTTATAATAATGCTAGCCTATAATAAAGATAACGGTCCACGCAGCGCGCCCACTAATAAACATGCACTTGTTCCAAGGCAGCAGCCTGTGCGCACGGCACAACATCCGTTTTTTTCCAACGTAAACTATTCAATCATACCGTTCACAAACTAGATTATTACCTACATATTACATTTAGGACGACAATAAACTATCGCTTTGACATGTCTGCTTACCCAAAACACGAAGGAATAGACGACGAGGAGCGTTTTGAGGCAGGTTATCACTGGTTTGGTCTCCATTCTTCTTGATGCCATTCTACTGTAAAATGGGGTGCTGGGTTTTCAGCGGGGCTGCGTTGCTGTGATTCTCCACTGGGCTTTGTTGGTTCAGTTGATCCACCCGCAGTCTTTCACAGCGCAGTCGCTCTCTCCTCACTGGCCGTAAATGAATGAGCTGCAGGTGGTTCTACAGGCCTCGGACCTCTCCATGCGCCGTCTGGCGGGGTTCACGGGTTACTGTGAAAACCCTGATCAATGATTATTATGGGGTGTATATAACAGGTGTTACAAAGTCAATTAATCATTTTAAAATACGTGTTGCATTTTATGTGAAAGTCGTTACAAAAACATTATAATACTGGTTTAAAGACAAAGCCTATTTATTGCACTTAATTAAAAAAAAATATTAGGGGTAGAACTATTGGAAAGAAATGAATCCACAAATTAAGCCACAAGTCTTTTGCTCAATGTAAAAGCAAGATGGTTGGCTGCAAAGGAGGTATTGCCATTTGGAGTGACTAAAGTTCATGTGATCATCTGACAAGGTGTGAAAAGTGTTCACAGACTGGTAACATAATTGACAGGCTGGTGTTCCATGTGAGATGCTTGAGATTGCAACGTATCGTGAAACTGCAAGGGAAAGATCTTAGCAACCAACGGGGGCATAGGCTCCACAAACATAGTCTAATAGGCCAGTTAACCTCGTCCAGGCTAACTGTGAAGTCAGGAGGACTTCGAGAGTTAGGTGTTTTTGCCAGACTAAGGGAAACCTAGCCACAGAGTTAAAAACCATCTTTGACCATGGGTGTATTATTAGTTGATTCAGTTGATTGTCTGTTGCAAAACCGGTTTGAACGAAACGGGGAGATGCCTAACTGAATTTGTCCAATAAAAACTATTGGTTTTACGTTTGGAGTAAACGGTATCCGACTAATGAATACACCCCTGGCACTGACCGCACAAAAAATACCGGTAACTACCTTACCCTCTTATCTGTCGGCACGTTCCTCTGCCCAGGTGTTCCTTACGCCTGCCACATCTTACAACGCCTGGATAGGTGTTTAACAAATCAGCTAACCGCATCATAATGTTATAGCAATCTGTCAGTCGATGACACAATCGATGACGTTGCACGCAACCATTCGTTGACTAAGGGAACGAAACGTATGGCTGCACAATAGAAGTTGATCCCTGGGCTGGTTTTCAGTTTATAATATGCCTCTTCCCGTCTGCCCTGCCTCATTCCCCTTCAGATCTGAGACCACTGGATAAATGTAAGCAAAAAGGGAACATTATTTCTGACATTTGCTTTCAACAGACGCCCCAGATGTGCGAGGGGGACTGAACAAATGACACAGGGGAGGATGCGACTCGAATCAAAATGAAACGCAGCCTTGGTTGCTACAGGTGAAATTTTGTTTACATCCGGGTTGTTTCGGACGAAAACAACACACAACACGCATAGAAGCAGCTAACCCTGTGTAGTGTAGTTGCTAAGCCGATTTGACACTACGATGGCAGGGGAGACAGAAGACGAGATACCTGGTAAGATAGCTCGCTATATAGCTAACGTTAACTAGTTAACATTATTCACCCGTTTGAAAATGTTTCGGAATGAACATGAAATATATCGCTTGCTAACGTTAGCTAGTGTGCTAGCTAACATAAACTATCACGCATGAGCAAAGTAGCCAGGCAAGACAACGCTAGTTAAAATTAGCTAACAAGCTGGCAACAAGGGACAACCTCCATGTGCGCCGTTGTTTACGTCTGTCACGGAGAATGTCACAGGAAAAAGGGAAAAGTTATCAGTATCTTTGATAATGTGGTTAACAGGTAGTAAGCTATCTAAATTAGCTTCTAGTTGTGTATTATTGTTTGGACTAGATGGGATACAGTTTATATCAGAGTGGACTTTGAGTAGCAGGTTATGAGAATTGGGTTAAAGGGCCAGTGCAACCAACAACGTGATTTCCCAGTGTTTTATTTATATATATATATTTCCATACTATGAGGTTGCAATAATACTGTGAAATTGTGGAAATAATGACAATGTCCTTTTAGCTGTTTGAAAAAACACGCTTGTAATTTCAGCCTGCTTTGGTGGGATGGAGTTTGGGGGTAAATTAGTTAAAACACCAATAAGAAAGAGTTCCAAACCTCTGCCAATAACAGCTAGTGTTTTTTCAGTTTTCCCCTCCCCATTCAGACCACACCGACAGTCCTAGTAAAATTGTTTGAGAAATTGCTAGTGTTTGCTAACTATTTTTGTTTATTTTTGACTATTTTAATTGAAAACCATCACATTAAGGTACTTCATTGTTACCCAGAAATTATTTGATATTGAGATAAAAAATAAAATGGCTGTATTGGAACTTTTCGGGCTCCCGAGTGGTGCAGTGGCCTAATGCAATGCATCTTAGTGCAAGAGGCGTCACTACAGTCACTGGTTCAAATCCAGGCTCTATCACATCTGGCCGTGATTGGGAGTCCCATAGGGCAGCGCAACTTTGGCCCAGCGTCGTCCGGGTTTGGCCGGGGTAGGCGGTCATTGTAAATAAGAATTTGTAGTTAACTGACTTGCCTAGTTAAATAAAAAAAATCAAAGGTTGGGTTAGGGTTAGCTAAAAATGCATAATTTGACGTCAATTTGTATCCCATCTAGCCATGACTGTGTATTATTTGCCGGCTATCTAGCTGTTTGAAGTGTGATCAATGTTGTTTGTGTTCTAACAGAAACGGGAGCAGTCTTCACCTTTGGAAAAAGCAAATTTGCAGATAACGTCCCCAGTAAATTTTGGCTGAAAAATGATGTACCTCTGAAAATCACCTGTGGGGATGAGCACACAGCATTGATAACAGGTCAGTGACTGATTACGTTTTCAAATTGATGGTAGTGATCAGAGCCATATGAAAATGGGCCTGCAATTCTGAAGAACATGCAACATCTGAAGTAAGATCAAATAATTTGCTAACACACCTATCACACATTTCAAATACATTTTTATGCAAATGAAATGCTGCTCAACTGCAGCTTCTATTAGTATTAATGTCGCTGTTCCTGTAGCTTTCTCAAGTGGTTTTATTTATTTATTTTTCAACAGAGAATGGCAAGCTTTTCATGTTTGGCAGTAACAACTGGGGTCAGCTGGGTTTGGGATCAAAGACCATGGTGAACAAGCCCACTTGTGTGAAAGGTGGGTCTAAATTTGCTCTCCCTTTGTTTTGGGTCAAAAGCAGTACTCTCTTGTATTGCTGTCATACACAGCTGCTTATTTCTCCTTGAATGTACTAGACAAGAGGGAGTGGGGGACGACGACAGACAATATAGCTACTGAAATCAAATGTCCAATGATGTTTTTCCCCCACAAAATTAGTTGGATTTTCTGTGGCTTAAACTAAGTAATGATGCTGTTGTTTTGTGAATGGGTATACTAGTAGCAGGAGACAAAGAGAGATTTGTCACTGCTGTAATCCCAATCTGGAGGGGTCTGTAATCTGGAATAATCTAATCTCCCGAGCAGGAGGGCAGCAGAGGATCGAAAGAGAGGGTTGTCCTGCTATTGTGGCTGATTGCAATCTGAAAATGGGTGTCTTTCTCATTCTTGTTTTTTTCTAAGCTTTGAAGTCTGAAAAGGTGCGGCTTGCAGCCTGTGGAAGAAATCACACTATAGTTTACACTTGTAAGTACACAGTTATGACCACAGATACAATATAAATGATGACATGTACCAAATTATGATCATATTACTAAGTGAAAGTTGACTCTTTGTGTCCTGCAAGGACTATGCCTTTAAGTAGGCCTTTTACCGAGTTTCAGAAGAAAGTTCTTTGTTTCTGGCCATTTTGAGCCTGTAATCGAACCTACATATGCTGCTGCTCCAGATACACAACTAGTCTAAAGAAGGTTAGTTTTATAACTTCTTTAATCAGAACAACAGTTTTCAGCTTCAACATAATTACAAAAGGGTTTTCTAATGATCAATTAGCCTTTTAAAATGATAAACTTGGATTAGCAAACACAACGTGCCATTGGAACACAGGAGTGATGGTTGCTGATAATGGGCCTCTGTACGCCTATGTAGATATTCCATAAAAAATAATAAATTTCCACTTACAATAGTCATTTACAACATTAACAATGTCTACACTGTATTTCTGATCAATTTGATGTTATTTTAATGGACAAAAAATGTGCTTTTCTTTAAAAAACAAGGACATTTCTAAGTGACTCCAAACTTTTGAACGGTAGTGTACATGCATACATACATACATAGTGATACATACATACATACATACATACAGTGGGGCAAAAAAGTATTTAGTCAGCCACCAATTGTGCAAGTTCTCCCACTTAAAAAGATGAGAGAGGCCTGTAATTTTCATCATAGGTACACTTCAACTATGACAGACAAAATGAGAAAAAAATTCAGAAAATCACATTGTGGATTTTTTATTAATTTATTTGCAAATTATGGTGGAAAATAAGTATTTGGTCAATAACAAACGTTTTTCTCAATACTTTGTTATATACTTTGTTATATACCCTTTGTTGGCAATGACAGAGGTCAAACGTTTTCTGTAAGTCTTCAGTTTTCACACACTGTTGCTGGTATTTTGGCCCATTCCTCCATGCAGATTTCCCATAGAGCAGTGATGTTTTGGGGCTGTTGCTGGGCAAAACGGACTTTCAACTCCCTTCAAAGATTTTCTATGAGGTTGAGATCTGGAGACTGGCTAGGCCACTCCAGGACCTTGAAATGCGTCTTACGAAGCCACTCCTTCGTTGCCCAGGCGGTGTGTTTGGGATCATTGTCATGCTGAAAGACCCAGCCACGTTTCATCTTCAATGCCCTTGCTGATGGAAGGAGGTTTTCACTCAAAATCTCACGATACATGGCCCCATTCATTCTTTCCTTTACACGGATCAGTCGTCCTGGTCCCTTTGCAGAAAAACAGCCCCAAACCATGATGTTTCCACCCCCATGCTTCACAGTAGGTATGGTGTTATTTGGATGCAACTCAGCATTTATTGTCCTCCAAACAGGACGAGTTGAGTTTTTACCAAAAAGTTATATTTTGGTTTCATCTGACCATATGACATTCTCCCAATCTTCTTCTGGATCATCCAAATGCTCTCTAGCAAACTTCAGACGGGCCTGGACATGTACTGCCTTAAGCAGTGGGACACGTCTGGCACTGCAGGATTTGAGTCCCTGGCAGTGTAGTGTGTTACTGATGGTAGGCTTTGTTACTTTGGTCCCAGCTCTCTGCAGGTCATTCACTAGGTCCCCCCGTGTGGTTCTGGGATTTTTACTCACCGTTCTTGTGATCATTTTGACCCCACGGGGTGAGATCTTGCGTGGAGCCCCAGATCGAGGGAGATTATCAGTGGTCTTGTATGTCTTCCATTTCCTAATAATTGCTCCCACAGTTGATTTCTTCAAACCAAGCTGCTTACCTATTGCAGATTCAGTCATCCCAGCCTGCTGCAGGTCTACAATTATGTTTCAGGTGTCCTTTGACAGCTCTTTGGTCTTGGCCATAGTGGAGTTTGGAGTGTGACTGTTTGAGGTTGTGGACAGGTGTCTTTTATAATGATAACAAGTTCAAACAGGTGCCATTAATACAGGTAACGAGTGGAGGACAGAGGAGCCTCTTAAAGAAGAAGTTACAGGTCTGTGAGAGCCAGAAATCTTGCTTGTTTGTAGGTGACCAAATACTTACTTTCCACCATAATTTGCAAATAAATTCATTAAAAATTATACAATGTGATTTTCTGGATTTTTTTTTTCCTCATTTTGTCTGTCATAGTTGAAGTGTACCTATGATGAAAATTACAGGCCTCTCTCATCTTTTTAAGTGGGAGAACTTGCACAATTGGTGGCTGACTAAATACTTTTTTGGCCCTCTGTACATACATACATACATGCATACATACATACATACATACATGCATACAGTACCAGTCAAAGATTTGGACAAACCGACTCATTGCGACTGCACTTGAAGTAACTTCCAAAGTTCTTGAAATGTTCCGTATTGACTGACTTTCACGTCTTAAAAGTAATGATGGACTATCGTTTCTCTTTGCTTATTTGAGCTGTTCTTGCCATAATATGGACTTTGTCTTTTACAAAATAGGGCCATCTTCTGTATACCACCCATACCGTGTCACAAAACAACTGATTGGCTCAAATGCATTAAGTAGGACATACATTCCACAAATTAACTTTTAACAAGGCACACCTGTTAATTGAAATGCATTCCAGGTGACTACCTCATGAAGCTGGTTGAGAGAATGCCAAGAGTGTGCAAAGCTGTCATCAAGGCAAAGGGTGGCTACTTTGAAGAATCTAAAATAGAACATATATTTTGATTATCTTTAACACTTTTTTGGTTACTACATGATTCCATATGTGTTATTTCATAGTTTTGATGTCTTCACTATTATTTTGCAATGTAGAAAATAGTAAAAATAAAGTAAAACCCTTGAATGCATAGGTGTTCTAAAACTTATGACCGTGTGTATATATAAATAAATAAACACAGGAAAGTGAAGTTTTGCCTTTTAATGTTTTATATTATAATCCTTGTGGTAGTAGAACTGAGACTGAGTGTGTCCTGTCCACAGCTCGGGGAAACGTGTACTCTACCGGTGGAAACAATGAAGGTCAGCTAGGTCTGGGAGACTGTGAGGAGAGGACAGCCTTCCAATTGGTGGACTTCTTCAGTTCACATGGACCAATCAAAATGCTTGCTGCCGGCTCCAACACCTCTGCTGCCCTCACAGGTAAGACTCTCCCGTTATAAGTCACAACCTCTGAGTTACAACTATGAGTGTCTTCTGGTTCATATTGATGACAAACATTTTTACTTCATAGACCAGAGTTGCACTAATTTACTATCAACTGTCTATATTTCTGTTGCTCCTCCTCACCTGGTTTTTGCTGGAAATAATCACGGTGATGATGTCCTTGTTCTAGAGAGTGGGACGCTGTTCATGTGGGGTGACAACACTGAGGGGCAGATCGGCCTGGGGAAGGAGAGCAGTGCCCTGACCCCCCAGGAGGTCACTGTGGGTCGGCCAGTGGCCTGGGTGTCCTGTGGGTACTACCACTCTGCCTTCGTCACTGGTGAGGGGACAATGGCATAGCCTACTTCAGCACTGTCAGTGTGGCAGGTCACATGATTCCACAACTTTGTAGGAATAGGGAGTTACCCCATTGTGTATGAACATTTTTCTTGGGTTGGTAGAATAATGTATAGATATAGATATAAAAATAGGTAAATATGTTAATGTAATTAATCAACAGGGAATCTCTTTTGTCACAGTTGACGGGGGCCTGTACACATTTGGGGAGTGCGACAGCGGCAAACTGGGCCTGGCCACGGGTCAGCTCGATGGACACCGCATGCCCCAGCT
Organism: Oncorhynchus mykiss; assembly: GCF_013265735.2. NCBI lineage: Eukaryota > Metazoa > Chordata > Actinopteri > Salmoniformes > Salmonidae > Oncorhynchus > Oncorhynchus mykiss. Next base: position 13,095,417 of record NC_048582.1, on the reverse strand, counting down.
GGTGAAGGGCATCACAGACCAGGTGACCCAGGTGGCATGTGGAGGCGGGCACACCGTGGCTGTGACAGGTAGGCATCTTGGTGTCAACCAGTGGACAGTTGACTCTCACAAGGCTGTGGCTTTCAGCATGTCCCATGAACAGGTTTTGGTCCCACTTTGAAAGTGTCCTTAAAATGCTCGTATTTATCCAAATAGTGAAGGTAGGTTGTGTAAAGTCTAAATGCACATTGTTATAAGATTTTGTTGTGCCTGTTTGTGGTTGTGTACTACTTTTCTGTTTTATATGCGTAATGAAACTGTCTGGGGTTTTTCTCTATGGTACAAAGCATCAGGAGATAGTGGGTTAACCATGTAGCGCTGTGTTTCATTTGACTCTAGAGGAGGACCTGTACACCTTTGGCCTGGGTCAGTTTGGTCAGCTGGGCCAGGGGACCTTCATCTTTGAGGCGAGGCTGCCCAGAGCGGTGGATCACTTCAGGAAGGGCCGAGTACGACAGGTGATGTGTGGGGAGAACCACACTGCTGTCATCACAGGTAAACAGGCTTAGCGGACACAATTTTCACCACAAAACAGTTATAATTCAGAAAATGTTACAGAGACATTGTAAATGTGCAAACTGTTATACAACAGTGGTACTAGCATTTTATGGATAAACTCCATTGCCATTTGCCATGATAACATTGCCCGCGTCTATTAAGTTGACTGACATGTAGTTGTCATGGTTTCAGACAATGGTCTTCTCTATACCTTTGGGGACGGGAGACATGGGAAGCTGGGTCTGGGAGAGGAGAACTTCACCAATCAATTCAAGCCCACTCTCTGTCCACGCTTCCTCAAGTACAACGTCCAAGCGGTATGTACAGTTGAAGTCGGAAGTTTACATACACCTTAGCCAAATACATTTAAACTCAGTTTTTCACAATTGCTGACATGTAATCCTAGTAAAAATTCCTGTCTTAGGTCAGTTAGGATCACCACTTTATTCTAAGAATGTGAAATGTCAGAATAATAGTAGAGAGTGATTTATTTCAGCTTTTATTTATTTCATCACATTTCCAGTGGCTCAGGTTTTACATGCACTCAATTAGTATTTGGTAGCATTGCCTTTAAATTGTTTAACGTGGGCCAAACGTTTCGGGTAGCCTTCCACAAGTTTCCCACAATAAGTTGGGTGAATTTTGGCCCATTCCTCCTGACAGAGCTGGTGAAACTGAGTGAGGTTTGTAGGCCTCCTTGATTGCGCATGCTTTTTCAGTTCTGCCCACAAATTGAGGTTAAGGCTTTGTGATGGCTACTCCAATACCTTGACGTTGTTGTCCTTAAGCCATTTTGCCACAACTTTGGAAGTATGCTTGGGGTCATTATCCGTTTGGAAGACTCATTTGCGACCAAGCTTTAACTTCCTGACTGATGTCTTGAGATGTTGCTTCAATATATCCACATAATTTTAAATTCCTCATGATGCCATCTATTTTGTGAAGTTCACCAGTCCCTTCTGCAGCAAAGCACCCCCACAACATGATGCTGCCACCCCCGTGCTTCACGGCTGGGATGATGTTCTTCAGCTTGCAAGCCCCCCCCCCCCTTTTTCCTCCAAACATAACAATGGTCATTATGGCCAAACAGTTCTATTTTTGTTTCATCAGACCAGAGGACATTTCTCCAAAAAGTATGATCTTTGTCCCCATGTGCAGTTGCAAACCGTAGTCTGTCTTTTTTTATGGCTGTTTTGGAGCAGTGGTTTCTTCCTTGCTGAGTGGCCTTTCAGGTTATGTCGATATAGGACTTGTTTTACTGTGGATATAGATACTTTTGTACCTGTTTCCTCCATCTTCACAAGGTCTTTTGCTGTTGTTCTGGGATTGATTTGCACTTGTCACACCAAAGTACGTTCATCTCTAGGAGACAGAATGCATGATGCTGCGTGGTCCCAAGGTGTTGGTACTTGCATATTATTGTTTGTACAGATGAACGTGGTACCTTCAGGCATTTGGAAATTGCTCCCAAGGATGAACCAGACTTGTGGAGGTCTTACATTTTTTTCAGAGGTCTTGGCTGATTTCTTTTGATTTTCTCATGATGTAAAGCAAAGATGCAATACATCCACAGGTACACCTCCAATTGACACAAATGACGTCAATTAGCCTATCAGAAGCTTCTAAAGCCATGACATAATTTTCTTGAATTTTCTAAGCTGTTTAAAGGCACAGTCAACTGAGTGTATGTAAACTTCTGACCCACTGGAATTGTGATACAGTGAAATAATGTCTGTAAACAATTGTTGGAAAAATTACCCTTGTCATGCACAAAGTAGATGTCCTTACCAACTTGCCAAAACTATAGTTTGTTATTAACAAGAAATTTGTGGAGTGGTTGAAATACGAGTTTTAATGCCTCCAACCTAAGTGTGTTAACTTCCGACTTCAACTGTGCCTCGTGTTTTCAACTGAAGGCTGAATTGTAATTTGAGAATTTCACTTTGACATCATAGCATGGCTGATGACAAATTTATCTCAAGTTTAGATTTTTCCCTGAATGCGTAAAAAAGTGATGATAGTTGGACATCCAGTCTTATCTTATAATTTTGTCTAGTGCAAGATTCAGGTCAATTACATGTTGTCTTTGTTCCAGGTGACATGCGGAGGTTGCCACATGCTGGTTCTAGCCAAGCCCAGAGACAAGAGCTGTCAGGAAGTGACTCTGGAGGAGAATGATGTCACAGAGGACTACATGGAGAAGTCCTACACAGAGCTCTTAGGGGACACCCTCACCTCCACCCCTGCTATCCTGAACAGTAGCCTCTCTGCCCGGGTCAGGAGGAGAGAGAGGGTGGGTACTGGGTACTGGCCTGGGGGTCCACACATGTAAAAGTGGGAGTGTTGGGAGTCTCAACATCCAGTCCCTGAACCGCCACATGTCCCTGGGATGATGCGGTCTAGTTCCTCAGATAGTTGTCTGAAACTATTGAGTCAGTGTTTGTTTTAATGTTAGCGGCCTGGTTCTCTAAGGAGATCCCTAACTAGACGTCCTTCACCTTTTAGCACTGTCAACAAGGAGCCTAATTATGGGCCTAACAGGTAGTGGAGATGAATAACAACATGGAGCCTAATGATGGGCCTAACAAGTAGTGGATATAAGTAACAACCTGGAGCCTAATCATGGGCATAACAAGTAGTAGAGATGAATAACAACATGGAGCCTAATCATGGGCCTAACAAGTAGTGGATATAAGTAACAACCTGGAGCCTAATCATGGACCTAACAAGTAGTGGATATAAGTAACAACCTGGAGCCTAATCATGGGCCTAACAAGTAGTGGATATAAGTAACAACCTGGAGCCTAATCATGGGCCTAACAAGTAGTGGATATAAGTAACAACATGGAGCATAATCATGGGCCTAACAAGTAGTGGAGATGAATAACAACATGGAGCCTAATCATGGGCCTAACAAGTAGTGGATATAAGTAACAACATGGAGCATAATCATGGGCCTAACAAGTAGTGGATATAAGTAACAACATTGGGCCTAACAAGTAGTGGATATAAGTAACAACCTGGAGCCTAATCATGGGCCTAACAAGTAGTGGAGATGAATAACAACATGGAGCCTAATCATGGGCCTAACAAGTAGTGGATATAAGTAACAACCTGGAGCATAATCATGGGCATAACAAGTAGTGGAGATGAATAACAACATGGAGCCTAATCATGGGCCTAACAAGTAGTGGATATAAGTAACAACCTGGAGCCTAATCATGGACCTAACAAGTAGTGGATATAAGTAACAACCTGGAGCCTAATCATGGGCCTAACAAGTAGTGGATATAAGTAACAACCTGGAGCCTAATCATGGGCCTAACAAGTAGTGGATATAAGTAACAACCTGGAGCCTAATCATGGGCCTAACAAGTAGTGGATATAAGTAACAACATGGAGCATAATCATGGGCCTAACAAGTAGTGGAGATGAATAACAACATGGAGCCTAATCATGGGCCTAACAAGTAGTGGATATAAGTAACAACATGGAGCATAATCATGGGCCTAACAAGTAGTGGATATAAGTAACAACATTGGGCCTAACAAGTAGTGGATATAAGTAACAACCTGGAGCCTAATCATGGGCCTAACAAGTAGTGGAGATGAATAACAACATGGAGCCTAATCATGGGCCTAACAAGTAGTGGATATAAGTAACAACCTGGAGCATAATCATGGGCCTAACAAGTAGTGGAGATAAGTAACAACATGGAGCATAATCATGGGTCTAACAAGTAGTGGATATAAGTAACAACATGGAGCCTAATCATGGGCCTAACAAGTAGTGGATATAAGTAACAACATGGAGCCTAAGCATGGGCCTAACAAGTAGTGGATATAAGTAACAACATGGAGCCTAATCATGGGCCTAACAAGTAGTGGATATAAGTAACAACCTTGAGCCTAATCATGGGCCTAACAAGTAGTGGATATAAGTAACAACATTGGGCCTAACAAGTAGTGGATATAAGTAACAACATGGAGCATAATCATGGGCCTAACAAGTAGTGGATATAAGTAACAACATTGGGCCTAACAAGTAGTGGATATAAGTAACAACATGGAGCATAATCATGGGCCTAACAAGTAGTGGAGATGAATAACAACATGGAGCCTAATCATGGGCCTAACAAGTAGTGGATATAAGTAACAACATGGAGCCTAATCATGGGCCTAACAAGTAGTGGATATAAGTAACAACCTGGAGCCTAATCATGGGCCTAACAAGTAGTGGATATAAGTAACAACATGGAGCATAATCATGGGCCTAACAAGTAGTGGATATAAGTAACAACATTGGGCCTAACAAGTAGTGGATATAAGTAACAACATGGAGCCTAATCATGGGCCTAACAAGTAGTGGAGATAAGTAACAACATGGAGCCTAATCATGGGCCTAACAAGTAGTGGATATAAGTAAGCTAGCTAAGCTAACACAGCTAACTAACCCTGTGTTCTCTGTTTCAGGAGCGTTCCCCGGAGCAGTTTGGGCTCATGTTCCGGACCCTGCCCCCCCTGACGTCCGGACACCTCAATACCTCCGCACCCCTGCCCGTGTCCAGCCAGACCATCCCCTCCAGTCTGCCCCCCAAGGAGCTAACCAACAGAAAGGTGCACAACGGCATTCACCAACACAGGAGCACTGGGTCTAACAAGAAGGGTATCTACACTGAACTACATTGCATTACATTACATTGCAGGCATATCTGTTTCGATTGTTGAACTATTTAGAAAACACACATATTCCTTGGTGAAGCATTGCATTTTCAACAGCTAGCATGGTCCCTTTTCATTATCACATCACAATGCAACTGTTCACATTTCTCCTAACTTCTCTTGAGCCTACATACTCCTTTTTAAGAAGTGAAAAGATTCTTGTGATATTTTGTTGTTGGCAGAAAAGAGGTCAGCTGAGAAGGGAAGGGATGAGGGAGACAGCAGCACTGTGGAGAACATGATGGACAACGAGAGTGTTAAAGATCTGGGAGACACCACGGACTTCCTCAACATGGTGAGTCACCAACTCTGACCCAATTCTGTCCTGTACATTCTGTGGAGCTTTCATACAGAAGTTATCACAAAGGTCCTGTACACAAGTCTCTTCTTTGTGGCAGACTCATGTGATGAAAATGGACCCCAGTGACAAGACGTTGATGTTGTCCCCTGTACAGAAGGTAAGATGCACACACAGCATAACTGTCAACTAAGGAGTTTTCTAATTATGATCAAGCAGCCTCTGCGCACCGACCAGCAAGCTCCTTGCAAAATTACTCGGCACTATCAATATGTCTTTCTGAACAAGGGACGGTCTGACTGAGGAACTCAGGGACATACACTTTCATTTACGTCACGCTAGCCATTCTGCTTCCCTGTACCATTTACAGTGACTATCTACCATCTGCCTGTGTTTTTCTTTCAGCGTTGAGCTCTATTGAGTTCTTCACTCTGTTTTCTCTGCATGTTTACTATTTTCCTCTAACTCTTTCATATTTTCTTCATCCTCTGCTTCCTGGCGCTGGTGATAGAGGAAGGGTAAGCTTGTGAAAGGGCATGGTAAGGCTGAGGAACAGCCAGAACTCTGTACCCCTAGGAGGGTGGATCCCACCCCGTGGGGGGCACTGCCCGCAGAGCTGCTGAGGAGCTCCAGTGACAGGTCTCTGGTGGTAGAGAAGAGACCGCGCCACAGGGCTGCCCAGGGCAAAGGCAGTGGCAAGGAGAACCTCGTTGTGGCTCTGGAGGCGATAAAGCCTGCTGAGCTGAAGGCTGGCCCTGCCAAGCCATCCAGCATAGGGGACATTAGCACGGCCAAGTCCAAACCCTGTCCGTCCGCACAGAAAAAACAACTGTTAGCAGTTGAGGGAAAAGTGAGGGAGAGATTTGTCGTGGATTCTAAGGCAATCCAAATAAAGGGCACAGCCAAAGGTCAAAGTTCAGAGGTCAAAAATACTCTCTTAGAGGTCAACTCTATATCTACAAAGGTGAAAAGTCAACATGTAGCTGTTAGGAGGACACCAGATAGAAAGAGTGGCAGACATTCACAAGGCCTTAAGCTAACGGATGCACTGCCTGTGGACAAGACAACTGAACCAGACCTGGTGTCTGAAGTGCCACAAAAAATTACGAATGAAAACACAGAAAGAGAAAAGAGCAAACCCAAGACTGAACCACCTGAACAGACACCGCTGCGCAGCTTACTGACCGGAGTGTCCTCTCTGGGGTCAGGTGTGGGGCTAGTGACAGCCGGACAGTTTGGTTCTCCCTCAGACAGTGAGTCAGTCCGGAGTCAGAGCAGGGCCCAGAGGTTCAACAGACAGAGTGCTGAGGACGCCCAGTCTTCCTGGAGCCAGTCATCTGCATCCATGGCCTCCGAACCAGGAGGCAAGAGAACAGCAGTCCGCATCAATATCATCCCCGCCCAGGGGAGCTCTGATCAGGGGGTGGAGGAGGAGCAATGCAGGTCCTACTCTGGTCCCCCAGACAACAGAGAACAGGAGGAGAGGAGAGGGGAGGAGAGTGGAGACGAGACAGGGAGCAGCGACGATCAGACACCGGCCAAGCAGGAGAGTGAGGGTGAAGAGGAAGAGAGTGAGGGAGGGGTTGGAATGAGGAGGGCAGAAAGTGGGGGTGGAAAAGAAGTGGCCAAGAGCCGTGATGAGGTGACAGATGAGGAAAACAGTGAGGATGATGACACGGTGAAGGTAGAGGGGGAGGATGGAGGGATCTCTGAATTAGAGGAGGAGAGCGAGGGAGGAGATGAGCCATGTAAGACTGAAACAGATCAGGGAGACGAAAGTGAGTTAGAGGATACAGAGAAAGAGGAGGAGGGTGACGGGACAAGTAGCCCAGTGGGAGGAGAGGGAGAGAGTGTGGGAGAGGAGGAGGAGGAAGAGGAGGAAGAAGGGGGCGGAGAGAGCAAGGAGGAGGAAGAGAGTGGGGAAGTATCGCATAGTGACACTGAGAGCAAGAGTAAGGAATCCAATTATGAAGAGGAGGATGAAGAAGATGGAGAGGAAGAAGGTGAGGATGAGAGTGTAGGATCTGTAGAGGAGGAAGATGAGAATGAGGCAGGCAGTGGAACAGAGGCAGAGGAGGAAGGAGAGGAAGAGAGCAGTACTGCAGAGGAGAGGGAAGAAGAGGATAAGAGTGAAGAGGAGGATGAAGAAGAAGAAGCCGGAGAGGAGGATGAGAGTGAAGATGATGAGGAAGAAGAAGAACCTGGAGATGAGGAGGAGAGTGTAGATGAGGAAGAAGCTGGAGAGGAGGAGAGTGAAGATGATGATGAAGAAGAAGAAAAACCTGGAGAGGAGGAGGAGAGTGAAGATGAGGAAGAAGCTGGAGAGGAGGAGAGTGATGATGAGGAAGAAGAAGAACCTGGAGAGGAGGAGGAGGAGGAGAGTGAAGGTGAGGAAGAAGAAGGAAAAGAGGAGGAGAAAGAAGAAAATGAAGCCAGAGAGGAGGAGGAGGAGAGTAAACATGAGGAGGAGGAAGAAGAGGTGGTTGACAAAGGAAAAGCTAATGAAGGCCAGGAGAGTCATCAGAATGCTGCGGCCAGACGTAACGGGTCCAAACAGAGGTCAGGGAAAGGGGAAGAGTTCTGGGACAATGTTTTACCTCAGTACCTCAATCTCAAATGATAGCCCTATCTGTTCTGTTCCAAACCAGTGCTGTCTGTCAACTTCTCTCAGGAACACTCTTAATTGAGCATTATAATGCCTTTTTACAACCCATAACTTTTTGTATAACTAGATTTTTCTCCTACTGTTTTTATTCACGACTTCCATTTTGTTTTACTGTATATCAACTGCCTTTACTGTCTCACTGTTTTTATTCACGACTTCCATTTTGTTTTACTGTATATCAACTGCCTTTACAGTCTCACTGTTTTTATTCATGACTTCCATTTTGTTTTACTGTATATCAACTGCCTTTACAGTCTCACTGTTTTTATTCATGACTTCCATTTTGTTTTACTGTATCAACTGAATGTCCACAGCCTTGTCTTTCAATCTCCTTGTATAGTCCTTTACCATTTTACATGGCAGTTAAGATTTGATGCTAAAATGCTTTTTTTAAATACCCCTTTCAACTTTGTTCTTCTGTAAAGACAATTTACTAATAGTAGCTACTATTTTCCAGGCATGCCCTCCAACGATTTTGTTAAATTTTTTCATTATCATGATTTGTTTGATATAATGAATATTACAAAATAGTTTTATTTATGTTTAAATAAATATTTGTTGTTCTAAAACTATCAAAATCAGTGTCAAGAACTAGTCCCACCACGTATGATATCATTTGTGTTGAACACATTCTCTACACATGAATGCATAGTGCTGTTTGCATGAAACTGTTCCAGTGGCAGGTGGGATCCCTTTTCTTCCTTTATCCCTGTCTGTAATCCCTTAGCTCCCTGTTGTGACTCCACTATCCATATCCAATGTGAAGCTCCCACCTCTAGTCTTCCTCACATCTCTTTAGTGCCGACTCTCCCTCGTGTGTGTGTGTGTGTGTGTGTGTGTGCGCCAGTGTGCAGTTTCTCCCCTGACTAAGTTGTATCTGTTACCTAACTTACTATCGCTTGTTTTAACCAGTCTGCCCCACTCATTCTCATCCCTTTTTGCAGGATTTAAGAGCTGAAGAGGGGGAAGGACATAAGGATGAAGAAGAAGAAGAAGAAGAGAAGGAGGAGAACAACAAAGCAGAGGAGAAAGAGAAATCTGAGGACATGGAGGGACAATCATTACAGGGTCAGTCCACAGCAGAACCCGTCCAGGTACGCTACCCTACCGATGACCCTAATCTACAGATCTAGGACCTGTATGTTAACTTCTAAAACAGAATTCCCTCTTTCTAGGGACCAGAGGGTGTGAAAGAAGAAACTCTCCCAGACGGTGGGCAGAAAGGTGAGCATAGAAGAGATGTTCTGAAATGTCTGACAAACAGGTGAACTTTGTCTTGAACTATTTATGTGGTTAATGCTTTACTGTTTCTGTGCTACGGGTGGATGGATTATCATGAAGTGTCTGTTGTGTATAGTTGCAGAGGACTCAGGTCAGCCCAGTCCTTTGGCTCCGACAGAGGAGAGCTCTGCATCCAGCACTCAGCTGCAGAATCGAACAACAGAGGAGAAACCCAAGAATCAACCAAGGACCAACAGAAAGGTATGACAGAAAGTCATTGGAACAAAGAGGCATAAGCTAAACAACAGAAAACCACGTCATAAAGCTATGTGATTGTCAGTGATTGAGTAGGTCAGATCTCACTGTGTTCTCTCCTCTCTACGGCCCTCAGCTGTTGCTGTTCAAACGCCTGTCCTCCTCCAAAGCCAAGCAGACAGAGGACAGTGCGGAAGCCCCAGCAGAGGGCACCGGCATGGGGGAGCTGCCTGCCAGTGCCAAGGGTCCCTCTGCAGGGCTGGAGAACAGAGATCCATCAGAGACCAGCGCTAGTGGTGCCCAGCCCCCTCTGAGAGCACCCTCGGACTCTGGTGGTAGAGGTGCCCGCTCTACCACCTGCACCCTACTGTGACGCCACTTATTGGGTGTTGGAGAACTGGACTGGCAGCGCCAACAACCAATAAACCCTTGAAGAGGATGCACATTGACTGTACACAACAAACAACCACTCCACTTTGAACACTAGCGAACTTCTCACAAAGTGACCTATTTATTGACATTCAGTTCCCAAACTTCCCATATGCGAAACGTGTATTATAAATGTGTATTATAAATGTGTATACTTGTATTTAACGTGCGCAAAAATGTCTTTAATTAACCACAGTGTGTTTTGATTGTGTTTTTATAACGTAGTTGTGTGTGTTAAACTGTGAGGATACACTATTTATTGCTGACTGAAATATCCCAAATGCACAATTGCACTTTAAATGTAGCCTTATTGTGTGTTTTTCAGGGAAATATGACATCTGTGTGTGTTCTGATATGTTATTTTCATCGTCTCATAAACCGTTTGAACTTGGTGCTGGTGTGACAATCATCTCATGATTTGGATACTAGTAAAACAACTTTATGTGAAAGCTTTGATCATTTTTCACTTTAATGCAACGAGATTGCTGGAAAGCGCCGTCCTCTTTAATCCTGTGTTATTCTAAGGCTCGCCCGCTAGTTGGCAGTGTTCACAGAACCTCAGGTCATTTCTTGGGGCTGTGACCTGCTTCCCTCCACTCGTTAACCACCTGTGACGGCAAACAGGAAATCTCAAACATTTATCAACCAGATTTTCACTGGAAAACAGCTATTTCTATCACTTTTAAGAAGGCGAGAATGGAGGAATTTTCTGGTGAAGAGGTACTGAATATGCTACCAACTATTTCGTTCGTCTCTTGAGTATGAAATCCAGAATGTAGATAGATAGCTAACTGGCTGGCACAACAACGCCTGTTAGCTAGCCGAGTTATCTTCTTAGCTAGCCAAATAGCCATACAATTACAGTGGAAAAGACAACTAGCTAGATACTGTTTAAAGTTTAAACTACCTAGACGATCTCTGCGTTACAGCATTTACCTAACTCCCTTGATATTACTGCATTTCAGTTTTAGTCCTAGAGTTTTGACCATTCTAACTGCAGTGAAAGGTGTGATGAGTTGAGATGCCAGTGCAAGTCTGACACATCATTGTTTCTAGGGCTCTTTCAACTCTGAAGAGGCCAGTAACTCCGTGAAAGAGGTAACAACTAACGTTATCTATTGATTCAGCATCAATACGTTTGGATAACCAAATGGGAATATGGATATTTAAGATGGATTTTGAAATATAGATTTAGCTAGCTATTACTAAGTGTAAATTTACAGTGAGGTATCATGTGAAACAGTATCCAGTCTCGCAGTCTGTTTGTCCCCTGGTTACTCAAGACAAACACTCATATCCCCAGTATAGACGTGACTCTGAATACAGCACTGTTCACATCAGGTCCCATGCTCCCCACATGCCTAAAGGGGCCAGCCTTCTCAGATGTGTGTGTGTGTCTGTGTGTCTGTGTCCAAACTGTCTGTCTTGCAGTGTATTCAGAGTATCATTGGAGAAGAGAGCTACAGACAGGACACGGTGAACCAGTGGACAGCCAAGATTGTGGAGCAAGCCCTCACCCTGATGGTCAAACAGACTAAGTCATACAAGTACATTGGTATGGCTGCCTTCATCTCCTATTGAACACAGACTTGTTAATTTTGCTGTAAATCCAGCATGCAAACTTATTGTATGGTACCAATGGTGGGAAAACATGTGAAAAAACACAATTGCTTACTGATATTTTGTTAACGATGATCATAATTTGACCCCTGCCTGTTCCTCTCTCTACAGTTAGCTGTGCTGTCATGCAGAAGAGTGGTGCTGGTCTCCACACAGCTAACTCCTGCTACTGGGACACTGTTACTGATGGTAAAATAACATCCACCACTGCTCAGTTCAAAGGGTTTCCTAGTTACAAATTCTTACACCAGATAATGATATTTAACCAAAGATTTTTGGTATCTATTACTGGGAGTACTGTTTGGTAGCACAGAGAATTTTCAACCAACCTTAACTTGGCGATACTTCATTCTTGATTCAGCCAAACATGTATATTATGAAATGTCCAGTGGCAGGTGGTGTTTTAATTTAGTAAATGCGCCGTTATTCAAAAAAACAAGTTTAACTTCATGAAGTAATCATCAATGTGTATGCCGCTATCTTGTCTATCTCAAATCTTCTTTCATTCAACAAAACAGGTGTCATCATGACATGCGGCGCTTTGGGGTGGAACCACATGTCTCTTCACTAAACCAGCCCTCCCCAGCTGCCTAGGAAACACTGCTTATCAAACTGACTCATGCACTGTCTGTTCCTTTCTCTCAGGGAGCTGCACAGTGAAATGGGAGAACCGCACCATGTACTGTGTGGTCAGTGTGTTTGCTGTGGCCTTAACCCCCTAGACCAGGACCAACCCTGATACTGCTTATAGAAGGTGCCATGCTTCACCCATCCTGCAGGGGAGGTATTCAGTAATCAGTAGCTCACTGTACATTCTATGCTGAATGGGACAAGCAGCGATACGGCTATAGATGTGGTAAAGGGGTCAATGGAACTCGACCAAAACAATGGAAATGCGTGTAGGAAAGATCCCGACTCTCCTAATTGCCCTCCAGAAAAATGTGGTTATTTGACAAGACATGTTCATGTCATCAAGAGTCACATTTTTAATGTCACATGCACAAGTACAGTGAAATGCCTTTATTGCAAACTCAAAACCCAACAATGTAATACTAGAAGAAGAAACGACTGACGACCACCACTGACTTCTGTATGCTAGCTATGCTACCAGCTTATAGGAATGGGAGTTAGCATTTAGCGGTCACTTCTTCTAAACCTGAAAAGGGACAACTTCTAAATGTTATGCAGTGAAAACAGCCAAATATATCCAAATCGAACTTTAGTAACCACATTGTGGGCCCGTTACAATACATCAATCATGACGGATTTGACAAATATCTACTTTGTTAGATCAGATTTGTTGAATGTGCCCCGATCCTGCGTCCTTCAATCCCCACGGTCTGCGTTCCATTGACCTATTTACTGCATCTAGTGAAATGCTCTGGATGGGTTGAAATGCTGTCTACCCCGAAGACACTTTATTCATTGACTTTAAATGCATCCGTTGAAATCTTCCTATTATGACAGCTTGGCTTCAAAGCTGCTACCTTACGATACCAATGTTCCAACTATGTTGGCTTTACTTATAATGAATAAGTCATTATTTTGGTGGGTGCTTATATTAGTCCTGTTGTCCCACTTCCTTGGTATAGGGTGAGGAAAAGCAGTGTTTATTATGTACATTATTTTACATCACAGATCAGATCAACTTGCTTTAGGAAATGCTATGTAAACCGATCACAGGATAGTGTATACAGACACGATTTCAAGTTGCAATCATTGTTTTAAACAAATGAAGAATAAAAGAACAAGTTCCATAGAAATGGTAATATGCCTGTAATTTTGTGGGGTGGAAGGTGCCATCAATAGACTGTAGGACCCATAGCTGAATGTCATTAAACGTTCAAATTAAACCTTTTTATGATGTCTGTGTATAACTTATATCAAGCAGCACAAATACAACACCATGCAGATCCATAGGTATTTAACAACTCTAGCCAAGGGTTATCACAATACTTTATGCAGTCTAGTTGATCAGCCACACGATGCACGACTTTTCCTCACCAGCACTTTAGGTTTATTTGACTGACCTCAGTAAAAAGAGACGCTGAACTCCCACATGAACACACATAGGACTGACTCAGTGTCTGTGTGTTCACTGGTAGCTGAAATGTATCACTCACTTGGCCAGCCTACAGAAACACTCAGCTGCTATTGAGTCCAGCAGGAGAAGCTGCAGCTGGGATAACTAGAGTATCACATCCCAAACAGCTTTTTGTTGCTGCTCATTTTCATTTTAGACAAACGTTTGCTGTACCTACACACTGAAGAAAGCTGCAAAGGCAAAATGTCTGGTAGACTATCCCTGGTGCAGTGAAAATAAAATGTTTTTTTTAAATGAAGTAAGCTTTATGCATATTATTTTGCTTATACAAACGTGTAAATACAACACCAGAAACAGGAGGAAGTGGAACTAGAGAGTTTTGACACTAGAGTTTCTGTGTTTGCATGTTGTATTGCAGAACAAGAATAACGTTCTGGCCTCTGTGGTAAATGCGGGTAGGTTTGGGAATTTCTTCACAGATTTGTGCAAGAAACCCATTGTGAAATGTCACTGAGGAGGGGTGTGGAAGGTCATGATCATTAGAACAGTGAAGTTTACTTCCATTTTTGTTGCTATGATCTGATAAACTGTTGTGTGAGATAAGGGCACTTAAGTTTAAAAAAAAAAAAAGTGATTCACCCAAAGAATCCATATAAAAAAACATTAATTGTTTATGTTGGGGATAACAACAACAGTTTAGGAATGTGAAACGGCTTACAAGCCAGAGGATACTCTGGGTCTGAGCAATATTGAAAGCTAACTTTGATAAAGTAGGAATAATTGGTACTCTTGGAGGGGTGTTGGGGTCTCAGAAGTTTTCCTTGTTGAAGATGAACTTGACACCAGCCTCAGAGTGAGACAGGCACTGCTTCTCCAAGACGTCAGCCAGCTGGGTGGGACCGCACAGGAACACTCCTACTTTTTTCCTGGACACACACACATTAATTACGAATAGTCCACAAGTTGTGAACTATACATGTAACACATTTTACAATTTGAGTACATCTAACTCGTGTGTCTCTCTGGACTATGCCATTTCTGTTGGCTGTAATTTGGATTAGAAGAGGCTGAAAGGCACTCACTCTGGATGCTTTGTCCCAATAGTAGTAAACTCATTGTCCCAGTTAGGTTTCCCATACAGAGTCTTCTGCTTCAGCCCTGTGATAGGGTCATTCTCTGCCTCATGGTGAACTCTGAAGTGAGCAGCCTTTTGTAAAAAAAAAAATAAAAAAAAAACGTTTTTAGTTTAATTTTGTGATTATTCATTGTCCCACTCTCATCTATGGGCAATAGTTATTCAGTTTGAGACAACGCAGATTTTTTAGCTTTCATCCTTGTACATACAACATAAATATGTGTGTGTTAGTGCTGTGTATCTGTACATCGGAGTGTCTTTTGAGTTTAAGAAAATGTTAGTTCTCTTCAGTATTACTCTGAAAAGCAGGGGCACAACAACGGGGGGAGGTCCACATTCTGAAATTGGATTTTTGTCCCCCCAGTTTTATAATTGGAATGTGATACAAAATGTGGCAAAGGTGTGCTTTAGGACCATGCGTTTTTTCTGACTGGATATATATACATTTTTTAAAGATGTGTCCCCCCCCCCCCCCCCCCCCCCGCTTCTAAAACCAAAGTTGCGCCCCTGCTGAAAAGTGTGGTGTGCTGACCTCGGTCTCTTTCCAGCGGGTCAGGTAGATGTTGTAGCTGAGGAAGTCCACCATGCCTTTCTCTGTCATCTGTCCCTCCAGAGACTGCAGCAGGTCAGCAAACCACTCAAACGCCTGGGTCTCAGGACACAGCCAATAGAAGTAGATCTGGCATCGAGGAGATGGAAGAAAGATTGTCCGTTTCACATATTGGACAAAACAAAGATCTGAGGAAGGCCTTGAGGCCGCAGCGTGAAGCTTAATAAAGAGCAGTGATACTATCAAGAGCAGTGATACTATCAAGAGCAGTGATACTATCAAGAGCAGTGATACTATCAAGAGCAGTGATACTATCAAGAGCAGTGATACTATCAAGAGCAGTGTGCGGGTTTCTCCTTTTTCCTCATCTTATTCAACTGTTACCGTGCACCTGCAACAAAGATAGCTCAGATGTGCGACTGCCCTTTTGAATTTTGAATCACAAATTGGACATATAACAAGAAGTAATGAGCAGCCTAAAAGAACGATGTAAACGTTGAAAATAAATGAACATTGCACTCATAGCAGTGAGATTGTCTCTCACTTCATGAAATTAAATAGAAAAGCAGATCACAATGGAATGAAGAACATTTTAGTTGAAACATTGGTGGAATGAAATGGGGAAGTACCCTACACTGCAATTTAGAAAGACAATAAACCAGACAGACAGAGCCCCTCTCTCACCTTCTTGGTGAAAACGTTCTGGTTCTCCTGGATGTGTTTGTACCACACTGACTTGAGGACGGAGGCGAAGGGGGTGACCCCGATGCCAGCACCCACCAGCATGACCACCTCATAGCCAAACACGTCCTCACTGGCCGTACCAAACGGGCCATCTATCGCCATTCTGCATCCAAGGAGAGAGTTACAGTCATATAACAGTTTAATAGTCTTCTAATGACATTTATATGATAAACACATGAAAGAATCTAATATACTGGATACTTTCTGGTTAAACAATTACACAATGTTGCGATTATTGTAATGTACCACTGCTGAAAACCACGTTTCCTCTCTTGTGGCACTTCCCCTCACCGTTATTTCACAGTAAAAAGAAAACACTACAACCCCATCGTCACGTTCTAAATGACAGCCCACTAACTACACTACGATGTCAACTAGGGACATGAAGTGCAGAAATAGCAGTACAAAAACCTAATTGACATTCAACCTAATGGATATTTAACCGAAGATTAGTTAAGGGGACGGGGTCGTAGAAAATGTTAGCTCTGCATTCAAGCACGTACTTGGGCAGTTTCCATGCCTCCTGGGTCTCGTTCTTGTCCCCCCCGCAGGCCTCGTACAGGCCCTGGGTCCAGTCGCCCACGATACGGATGTGGACGCTGAAGTGATCCTCCTCGGGGGCGGAGGTGAGGGTGAAGGGATGCCACTCCAGCTGGGAGACGCAGGGACACTGCATGAAGACGTACTGGCCGACCTCCATCCTGAAACCCTTCCTCTTCATCTGGAGCTCCAGGGTCTTGGACGGGTGCATCACCACCTGGAGAGGAGAAGGATGGGAGAAAAACAAGATGGAGGCCAAAAGAGACAACTAACTGTTGGATGAGTAGACGTGAACTGCATAGTGCATGATTCTGGTTCTTGGCCAGGGCTGCCTTCTAACAAGGACGACTGTCTCAATCACACTGGCTTTAAATCTAAAAGAAATTGTCCGTTAGAGAAATTGCCTGTTGGGAGTGTACAAGCTGTCTTGAAGGACAGTACTGACCTTGGTGATGACCACCTTCTGTTGGGAGCGGTAGAATCGGACCAGTCTCTCACACACATACAAGATCATAGGCCCCACCACCCACTTCCATGTCTGAAGAGGAAACCGACAGAAAAAATGTTCTTTACAAAAAAGAAGCAGCACACTTAAGTCATGTAAAAAAAAAAACGAGCCGTCATAGCTCACCATAGGAGGGTTCCCAGCAAACTCTGGCTTAGGGCAGAAGGTCCCGTTCTTTCCCCATGACTCAAACTGATCTGCACACTGCGATGGCTTGTTCTCCAGGAGACTTGTAGCGGTCTGCCCTCGGACAATTCGCCTGTGGCAAACCGTTTTAGAGAGATTTAAAATAAAACGGTAGGGCTTTACCTGCAGGTATAATGCTTTTATTACTTGTTATAAGCATGTATGAACCCTTTTAATATCTTAAAATGAGGCTAATAATATGTTATGTCTCTGTAGGTAAATGTTCAACTGACTCAAACGGGGTAATATGGAGAAACAATGAATGTGCACACATTTTAACTGACTCACCCAAAGCCGTGGAAGACGAGTCCGATGAAGAAGATGATGAAGAGGTGATGGGTGTACCAGAAAACCTCGAAGTATGACCTGCGGATGACCTCCATGGATGATGTAATGATGAGGATGAGGGCCAAGGTGATGACCACGCCCGTTAACCCCGCGATGGTAGTGAACATCACTATGGTTGGGTTCTGACCCAATCAGAGAAGGGGGATTTCAGAGTAATGCAGTCATGTTGTTGCCTCGGAGGGAATGTGGAGGCTGTGTTTGGGACTATCTGCTCAACCTATTTAGGGAAGTCGGTAATGTTCAGAAATGCTTCCTTCTGACTTAGCATAATGAACTTGCTTTAATATTACAAGAAGTGGGACATTTGCTGACCATTTTACGATCTGTTTTAGTCATATATTATGTCTCTCTGTTCAGAGGAGGCAGCCAATGAGTAATGAAGGAGTCATAGTGTGTTATGGGCTGAAAAACATAGAAATACATTATCATTCTATTCATTCTATTTCTATGCTGGGAGATTCCTCTCTGTCATAATCTGCTATCAATTGTCAACATTATGTCCTTGGTCAGAACTGACCTCTTGACATAGCTACATTAAATACAGAATACTCTGTAACACTTTATGCATTCCTAAAGCCTTTATAGCACTACATAAGACATTAGAACGTGTCCTAGGCAGTTATAAACATAATGAACACAGTGTCCTAGGCAGTTATAAACATAATGAACACAGTGTCCTAGGCAGTGACAGACATAATGAACAATGTGTCCTCGGCAGTCATAGACATAATGAACAATGTGTCCTCGGCAGTTATAATCATAATGAACACAGTGACCTAGGCAGTCATAGACATAATGAACACAGTGTCCTAGGTAGTCATAGACATAATGAACACAGTGTCCTAGGCAGTTATAAACATAATGAACACAGTGTCCTAGGCAGTGACAGACATAATGAACAATGTGTCCTCGGCAGTCATAGACATAATGAACACAGTGTCCTAGGCAGTGACAGACATAATGAACAGTGTCCTAGGTAGTCATAGACATAATGAACACAGTGTCCTAGGCAGTTATAAACATAATGAACACAGTGTCCTAGGCAGTTATAAACATAATGAACACAGTGTCCTAGGTAGTCATAGACATAATGAACAATGAAAATCTGTAGCTAATAGAATACTCACGGTCTGGTCAGTCCTGATGGGGTTTAGGTAGGAGGCATTGTCTCCGGTGCCAATCTGGGACAGCACAAAGGGCAGAGAGCTGCTGTTCCTGTACAGCTGGGCTCCCATGAACCACTCAAAGTTAAACAGGTGGGCGATGATGTGGACCGCTAGGCAAGGACAAAGGCAAAGTAAAGATTACAATCTGTACAGAGACATCTGTTTGATGAACAATGAAGACGAATGAAGACAATCAAAGGCAAATGTAAAGCAAACTAAGTGAGTGAGTAGGGTACCTGTGTGAAATGCTATCATGTAAGCTACCAGCTTGTGAAAGGTGATGTTTCTGTCCAGTTGTCGAGCAGCTGTGCGACTGCAACACTGAACGTGTAGGAAAAGTTAGAAAAAATGTGATACAGCTATTATTTATAGATGACTACCCACACAGATTTGAATTAAATAGGGTCGGGGTGTGTCTGTGTTACCTGAATGGAGCCGCGCAGGAAGGACAGAAGGTTCCGGCAGACTGGCAGCAGAATAAGCATACAGTTAAAGTTGAGACAGGCTGCAGGAGCCCTGGCCCAGGAGAGGGCATCCTGAGGGGAGTGATAGTAGGGTTAGATAGAGAGGGGGAGAGGGAGAGGAAGTGGGAATAATTCGTCGAACACCACCATTTTTACAGTTTGAATCTGTTTTGTTTTTCTTCTGGTTACTGGTTTCAATTGAAAGGGGCCCTCAGGGACTGAGCAGGAGTGAGAGGGGCGCAGAGTAAAGTACAGACTCAGTTTCACTTCTGGTCATTGCTACTTTTAGTTTAGCCACCTGGGCTTCCTGTGAGGAACACGTAGTCAGTCATTCACACAGCTGTAACCACAGAGTAAAGATATCACATCAACTTGTGATTCCTCTTTTGTTTCAATCTCTGTCAGACAAGAGGGGTTAGGCATAATATGGACTACACATATTCAATATGAATGACCTACTAACTGTACAATATACATGTAAATATAAAATCAAATAAGGATGAAGGTCTACGTGTTAAATATGTAATACAGCAGGCCCTGCTGACAGATGACAACAGTTGGCCAGAGGCCAGCACTTCATATTTGGTTCTGGGTTGCCAAGATGTCTAATACACTAAGAGCAGAGTATGAAATCTTAAACTGACCTCCATTTCTTAAATAGAAAATCTAAGGACTTTGGTTCTCAAACTTACCCCAAGAAGGACCCGTGTGTAGAACCATCTCTCAGTCAGGAAGTTCATGTAGAACTGGACAAACAGGTAAGCGTTGATTCCCAGCCATACCAGCTAAAACAGACCCAATTCACCTGGTTAGATCAGTAGGACATTACACCCCAAAACAGAAATGTGGAGTAATTATAGAATTTAATTTGACAGACTTACAATGACAAAGACCGAAAGTCCCTCGTTGGCAGCAAAGTTGCCCATGGTGAAATTATGATTGAGTGTGTGTGTGTGTGTGTGTGAGAGAGAGAGACAGAGAGAGAGTGGAAAGTGGAAGGGGGACAGTGATGTGCTGAGTTATATAGACTAGAGACCAGGACATGTGGTTTCCACCACTACCCCTGTGAGTGAGGGTGCATCTCAATAGTCTAATGCTGCTTCCTCTTTTCTTCTCAACTTCCTCATCTGCACTGATCTGAAAATAAAGCAAAGGTGAAAGCAACATGGTGATTACCTTCATCAGGTATTTGCTTTAACCTGTCCAACTCTATCCAACGACATATATGCAGACCCACTGGGCACAGACGTCAATTCAACATCTATTCCACTTTGGTTCATTGAAATGACATGGAAACAGCGTTGATTCAACCAGTGTGTGCCTAGTAGGGATGAAGGAAAGGAGGAAAGGAAAGGAAGCCACTTCAGTATGAGATGCACCCGTACTGCATGCTATTTCATTAGGGAAGTACATGTAGCAACCTCTTTTGTCATCCCCAGGTATTGCACCATGACAGTATTTTATTTCTTTATTTGACCATCGGCTGGACCGCTTTCTCTTCCAAAAGGAAGTCATCTCTCCATGGCGACACAGTGACTTTTATGCAGCAGAAGTGAATGATTTCCACAGGAGAAGTGAAATCTCTAATCAACTTGTATGTAGTTTTTCATTAAAAAAAACAAGTATATATTTAAATGCGTATGTAATGTATGTAAATATATAAAATATGAAAGACAAACTAAACCTATATCAGATAATGATGTCTAGTCATTATGCTTAACTAGTTTGATTGCATTGCTTTTTCAGTCAGACTAAGTGAAAATATCATGAAATATTAAGTATTCCAAAGAAGTAGTCCACAAATGGTGAGATGTTGATCTAACTCAAGCAGACAACAACCCTGTGAGAGCCCCGTATGACCACAAGAGGTCGCTATACCACATCAGTTTTTCAATGGACTTATCCTACTCTCACAAGTACATGTTCTTGATTCATTTGGACAAGACGTTAAAAAGGAATGGTCAAAGTAGACCTAATTCATTTCACAATTTAAAAGTGTGAATGACTGATGCAAAATTAGATCATCCAATGTCTGTGAATTGATACCTCTCTCTGCAAAACCCCTGTAGAATTGTCTACTGCGCGTGTCCTAGTAAGATATAGTACATTGACTTAATGTGATTCTACAGATTGATGAAAGGGAAATGGAGGACGGACAGAAAATCATTCATCATCATCTCTTTGCCTTTGAAACCTCAATGTAGTTGGAGCCAGTCACACTGTGAGTCACTTAACAGACTGTCATTAGACTAATTTACAGTAACCCCACTTCTATGAGTTGTTACCTGACTGTATTCTTATACTAGTCTGCCAAAGCGATAGCATTCAGTCCAGCTGTAGCGCAACATTATGAAGACTATGACGTGAAAGCACTAGTATTTGACTTTGTACGCATGCCCAACAAAACAATACAGCCTCTGAATCAGCGGAGGCAGCTGGGGGGAGGACGGCTCATAATAATGGCATCAGAGCAAATGGAATGGCATCAAACACCTGGTTTGTTTGATGTATTTGATACTATTCCACCGATTCCGCTCCAGCCATTACCACGAGCCGGTCCTCCCCAATTAAACATTTTTTCAATTGCTAACATGCATTGTCAAAACTTTTCACACACGAAACAGAAATGTATGTGGACCAAACTGTAAATCATTTTTCATTGCTTTCACACAAAATGCATTCAATGATGTCATGTGTGCTCCCTCTCCGGCCTCGGTCACCAGGCTGCTCGGTATGGCGCACACCTGTCACCATCGTTATGCGCACCTGCGTGTCATCAGACTCACCTGGACTCCGTCACTTCCCTGATTACCTTCCCTATATGTCAGTCCTTTTGGTTCCTTCCCCAGGCGTTATTGTTTCTGTCTCTGTGTCATGTCTGTGTGTTGTTCGTGTTTCTTGTTTTGGATTATGTTGTGTTTATTTATTAAAACACTCACTCCCTGAACTTGCTTCCTGACTCTCAGCGCACATCGTTACAAATGACCACATTCTCTGAAATCCATGAACTCTTTTCTCATTCATACTCCACCACCTGCAAAACTATATATTTGCAGCACATGTTTTCAAATGCAAACACACTGTTAAAAACACATTCAAAACAGAATGATGGCAAATGCTTTGCATATAGCATATAGAAAATCTCAGCAGAATATTTTATAATTCCAAACCCAGCTGATTGCAATTTCAGCTGAAAGCCGACCCAAGTATCTTGTTTTTAGTCTCGTTACCAAACAGACAAAAGAGGACGGCTTGGGAATGATTTCATTTGGAAACATGGATCAAAGAAGACAGGTTGGTGGGGAAAGAAGAGTGTCAGGGAGAA
The DNA here is from genome assembly GCF_013265735.2 of Oncorhynchus mykiss. Lineage (NCBI taxonomy): Eukaryota > Metazoa > Chordata > Actinopteri > Salmoniformes > Salmonidae > Oncorhynchus > Oncorhynchus mykiss. The sequence goes on along the minus strand of NC_048582.1, from coordinate 13,072,664 downwards.
GGAGAATGTGTGGAGGACAAAGGAGAGGAAGAACAAGCGCGGGGGTCTCTGATGAGATAAGAGCCACAATTATTGACCATGTTGTAAACCATGGTCTCTCTTTGAGAGAGGCCGGTTTAAGGGTGCAACCTTTGCATCAATAGTACACATTTCCAGGCAAAACAACAGGTGAGATGTGCATCCTTCAATGATAATTGAACTACATATTACAGTGCAGTACAATATTTTAACATTTTGAAATATATTGATTATTTTGTGTTTTTCAGTAGGATACAAAGGTTGCCTCCCACAGGAGGGAGAGGCAGAATGTTATCAGATGCGCAGGAAATTGCCATTGTTGACATGGTAATTGGCAACAATACAATAAAACTGCGGGAAATTCGGGACAGAGTGCTGGCAGATAATACCACTTTTGGGAATGTGAATACGGTCAGCACAACGACAATTGCTAGAGTCCCAGAGAAACATAAAATAAGGATGAAGCACTGTACACTTTGAGTGAAACGATGAACGTGTGAAAGAACACCGGTATCAATATGTTCAGGTAAGAAGTCTGTTCAATAACCAAACAGGTACATACACAGCTATGCATAATGTAAAGTACTGTAAAACTGTGGATTTACTGTATTTTAGAGAGTAATGGAGATGGAAGCCAGGCAAACTGCACACACATTCATCTTTGTGGATGAAGCTGGATTCAACCTGGCAAAAACACGCCGCAGGGGAAGAAATGTGATTGGACAGAGAGCAACTGTGTATGTCACCGGCAAGAGAGGAGCTAACATCACAATGTGTGCTGCACTGTCCAATGATGGTTTGCGGTTACACAAACCATTAATTGGCCCATACAACAGAGAGGCTAATTTATTTTCTGGATGACCTGCATAATCGACTTGTGCCAGCGGAGGAGAGAAGGGCAAGAAACTCCCCTACCTTCGTTCTGTGGGATAATGTGTCATTCCACCACTCTGCTGCAGTCACAGACTGGTTTGCTGCACATCCCAGGATGTCAGTACTATTCCTGCCTCCATACTTTTTCTCTGTGTGGAGGTGGAAGGTTTATGACCACCATCGATATGACCAGATGTCCTTACTGGATGCCATGAATGCAGGGTGTGGAGACACTTCTCCTGAAGACTGCCAGGGTGTGGCGACATTTCTCCTGAGACTGCCAGGGTGTGGAGACACTTCTCCTGAAGACTGCCAGGGTTGAATTAAACATTACATGTTGATGAGAACTAGAACCCTCACAGTACTGTACAGTATGAGTGATTATACTATATATGTTGATGAGAACTAGAACCCTCACTGTACTGTACAGTATGAGTGATTATACTATACATATTGATGAGAACTAGAACCCTCACAGTACTGTACAGTATGAGTGATTATACTATACATGTTGATGAGAACTATAACCCTCACAGTACTGTACAGTATGAGTGATTTATACTATACATGTAGATGAGAACTAGAACCCTCACAGTACTGTACAGTATGAGTGATTATACTATACATGTTGATGAGAACTAGAACCCTCACAGTACTGTACAGTATGAGTGATTTATACTATATATGTTGATGAGAACTAGAACCCTCACAGTACTGTACAGTATGAGTGATTATACTATACATGTTGATGAGAACTAGATCCCTCACAGTACTGTACAGTATGAGTGATTTATACTATACATGTTGATGAGAACTAGAACCCTCACAGTACTGTACACTATGAGTGATTTATACTATACATGTTGATGAGAACTAGAACCCTCACAGTACTGTACAGTATGAGTGATTTATACTATACATGTTGATGAGAACTAGAACCCTCAGTACTGTACAGTATGAGTGATTTATACTATACATGTTGATGAGAACTAGAACCCTCACAGTACTGTACAGTATGAGTGATTATACTATACATGTTGATGAGAACTAGAACCCTCACTGTACTGTACACTATGAGTGATTTATACTATACATGTTGATGAGAACTAGAACCCTCACAGTACTGTACAGTATGAGTGATTATACTATACATGTTGATGAGAACTAGAACCCTCACTGTACTGTACAGTATGAGTGATTATACTATACATATTGATGAGAACTAGAACCCTCACAGTACTGTACAGTATGAGTGATTATACTATACATGTTGATGAGAACTATAACCCTCACAGTACTGTACAGTATGAGTGATTTATACTATACATGTAGATGAGAACTAGAACCCTCACAGTACTGTACAGTATGAGTGATTATACTATACATGTTGATGAGAACTAGAACCCTCACAGTACTGTACAGTATGAGTGATTTATACTATACATGTTGATGAGAACTAGAACCCTCAGTACTGTACAGTATGAGTGATTTATACTATACATGTTGATGAGAACTAGAACCCTCACAGTACTGTACAGTATGAGTGATTTATACTATACATGTTGATGAGAACTAGAACCCTCACAGTACTGTACACTATGAGTGATTTATACTATACATGTTGATGAGAACTAGAACCCTCACAGTACTGTACAGTATGAGTGATTTATACTATACATGTAGATGAGAACTAGAACCCTCACAGTACTGTACAGTATGAGTGATTATACTATACATGTTGATGAGAACTATAACCCTCACAGTACTGTACAGTATGAGTGATTTATACTATACATGTTGATGAGAACTAGAACCCTCAGTACTGTACAGTATGAGGGATTTATACTATACATATTGATGAGAACTAGAACCCTCACAGTACTGTACAGTATGAGTGATTTATACTATACATATTGATGAGAACTAGAACCCTCACAGTACTGTACAGTATGAGTGATTTATACTATACATGTAGATGAGAACTAGAACCCTCACAGTACTGTACAGTGAGTGATTTATACTATGCATGTTGATGAGAACTAGAACCCTCACAGTACTGTACAGTATGAGTGATTTATACTATACATGTTGATGAGAACTAGAACCCTCACAGTACTGTACACTATGAGTGATTATACTATACATGTTGATGGTTTTATTGCAGCACTGGAATTTTAGGAATTTGTTTTTTGTTTCAACTTTTCATTTTTTACAAGTAAATTACTATATGCAAAGATATAGAAAAATACAGGCATTTGAAGCAAATGGCTTTGTTTCAGTATTCAGTATTCAGTATTGACCGATTGCTTGTTAGCAATTGAAAAGAATCTGTAAGGTGACACCAGCCTCCTGTGGTCTGAATGGGAGAGATTGTCTTGAGAAGGGCCATGTGGCTGAAACACGTTCAACTCTCCATTCTATCTAAAGGACATATACTGCCCAGAGCCTATACATAATGCAGGTACAGTGCCTTGCGAAAGTATTCAGCCCCCTTGAACTTTGCGACCTTTTGCCACATTTCAGGCTTCAAACAAAGATATAAAACTGTATTTTTTTGTGAAGAATCAACAACAAGTGGGACACAATCATGAAGTGGAATGACATTTATTGGATATTTCAAACTTTAACAAATCAAAAACTGAAAAATTGGGCGTGCAAAATTATTCAGCCCCCTTAAGTTAATACTTTGTAGCGCCACCTTTTGCTGCGATTACAGCCGTAAATCGCTTGGGGTATGTCTCTATCAGTTTTGCACATCGAGAGACTGAAATTTTTTCCCATTCCTCCTTGCAAAACAGCTCGAGCTCAGTGAGGTTGGATGGAGAGCATTTGTGAACAGCAGTTTGCAGTTCTTTTCACAGATTCTCGATTGGATTCAGGTCTGGACTTTGACTTGGCCATTCTAACACCTGGATATGTTTATTTTTGAACCATTCCATTGTAGATTTTGCTTTATGTTTTGGATCATTGTCTTGTTTGAAGACAAATCTCCGTCCCAGTCTCAGGTCTTTTGCAGACTCCATCAGGGTTTCTTCCAGAATGGTCCTGTATTTGGCTCCATCCATCTTCCCATCAATTTTAACCATCTTCCCTGTCCCTGCTGAAGAAAAGCAGGCCCAAACCATGATGCTGCCACCACCATGTTTGACAGTGGGGATGGTGTGTTGCTTTTACGCCAAACATAACGTTTTGCATTGTTGCCAAAAAGTTCAAATTTGGTTTCATCTGACCAGAGCACCTTCTTCCACATGTTTGGTGTGTCTCCCAGGTGGCTTGTGGCAAACTTTAAACAACACTTTTTATGGATATCTTTAAGAAATTGCTTTCTTCTTGCCACTCTTCCATAAAGGCCAGATTTGTGCAATGTACGACTGATTGTTGTCCTATGGACAGAGTCTCCCACCTCAGCTGTAGATCTCTGCAGTTCATCCAGAGTGATCATGGGCCTCTTGGCTGCATCTCTGATCAGTCTTCTCCTTGTATGAGCTGAAAGTTTAGAGGGACGGCCAGGTCTTGGTAGATTTGCAGTGGTCTGATACTCCTTCCATTTCAATATTATCGCTTGCACAGTGCTCCTTGGGATGTTTAAAGCTTGGGAAATCTTTTTGTATCCAAATCCGGCTTTAAACTTCTTCACAACAGTATCTCGGACCTGCCTGGTGTGTTCCTTGTTCTTCATGATGCTCTCTGCGCTTTTAACGGACCTCTGAGACTATCACAGTGCAGGTGCATTTATACGGAGTCTTGATTACACACAGGTGGATTGTATTTATCATCATTAGTCATTTAGGTCAACATTGGATCATTCAGAGATCCTCACTGAACTTCTGGAGAGAGTTTGCTGCACTGAAAGTAAAGGGGCTGAATAATTTTGCACGCCCAATTTTTCAGTTTTTGATTTGTTGAAAAAGTTTGAAATATCCAATAAATGTCGGTCCACTTCATGATTGTGTCCCACTTGTTGTTGATTCTTCACAAAAAAATACAGTTTTATATCTTTATGTTTGAAGCCTGAAATGTGGCAAAAGGTCGCAAAGTTCAAGGTGGCCGAATACCTTCGCAAGGCACTGTATGTTTTAGAGGTCAAACTAATCCTGCCCTGTGATTGCTTCACATGTTTTGCCATGGTAACGTGTGTTCATGATGTGTAACAACACTGCTGCTGTCTCCTCTTAGGCCACACACACACACACTATCTCTCTCACCCATTCTAAACCATGCTACTATAGCAATACACTAAAGTTCTGCAGCTGAACGCTGTTTGTCTCTCCCTGTATAGACGGCTCAGTTGTAGCCGTTTTATGACAACGCTCCATCTGTCTATGAGCCATATCATCTAGGCCTCCAGCTGCTGTTGTGTCTGCCACTTTCAGGTGAACGAGGCTTATCTACCCTCTGCAGAAAGGCCATCCCATCTGTAGCAACATGAGACTAATGTCTCCCTCTCTCCACCTCCCTTCCAGTCAGTCTGACCTGACAACTTCCAAAGCTAGAGATTACTCTGTGCTCTTTTCCCTTGACCCCTGTGATGTGTGTGAGATTGTGTGTTTATGTCCATGTGTCACGAGTCCAATTATCAGTTTAACTGTAACCCACTAGGTTCTGGCTCACTATGTGCAGTCCTGCATTAAACATTTCCTAACTTTATCTCAGTAACCCAGTTACTGGATTTAATCAAATAGGGCTTGTACTCTCTGAGTTAAATTGGATTAAAGAGGGTACAAATGTCAGTTTCCCAATCAATGCTAAATGACTTATCTTCAGTCTACAACATGGAGGCATTCATTTAGCAAATTAACATTAAGTGCTCTGTGCTCTGTCCTAATTGGTTTCTGATGTGCTCTGATTGGTGGAAGTGGATTCTGATTGGTCATAAGTGGGGCCCTGCTGTAGTAAGCTGGCTGTTTTGATCAAGGTGATGAGGAGTACTAGAGATACTGTAGAAGGCATGCTAATCAGCTGGTTTTCAATATGTAGACATGTTGGGGCCAGGCGTGGGCACAGTTGCACTGAATTCAATGAGTTATTTAGCGTTTCCTAGCGCCGTCTGAAGATATGAGCCACAGAATATGGGAAGGGGCAGGGGGATATTTATGAGAAGAAAGTACTGGAAATGTCTCAATAATTTCTCCCAAAAAATCTCACACTATGCGATGTAATGTGCCCATATGTGACTGATTTCTTTCCATTGGTATAAGCCTACAGGGCTTTTATATCCATGTGTTTTACTAGGTAACAGGACGTCATGTAGACAGAGGTAGAGCAGTCACACAGGACGTCATGTAGACAGAGGTAGAGCAGTCACACAGGACGTCATGTAGACAGAGGTAAAGCAGTCATACAGGATGTCAGCGTGCATATAGACAGAGGTAAAGCAGCACATCATCAACATTATATATATGTAGCATGGGTCACCTACCATAACAACACTCTGGTTCTTCTCTATGTCATTAATGCTGTTTCAATCCCTGCTTGTGTCCCAAATGCCCCCTAATCTGCTTTATAGTGCACTACGAAGGCCCACACGCCTCTAGTCAAACATACTACAGGGAATAGGTTGCCATTTCAGACACACTCGCTGTATGACCAAAGCCAGAGTAGAGACTACAGCAGAGACCACAGCAGAGACCACAGTATAGACTACAGCAGAGACTACATCAGAGACTACAGTATAGACTACATCAGAGACTACAGTATAGATTACAGCAGAGACCACAGCAGAGACCACAGCAGAGACCACAGCAGAGACTACAGCAGTGACTACAGCAGAGACTACAGTATAGACTACAGCAGAGACTACAGCAGAGACCACAGCAGAGACTACAGTATAGACCACAGCAGAGACTACAGTATAGACCACAGCAGAGACTACAGCAGAGACTACAGCAGAGACTTCAGTATAGACTTCAGAATAGACTACAGTATAGACTACAGTAGAGACTACAGCAGAGACTACAGCAGAGACTACAGTATAGACTACAGCAGAGACCACAGCAGAGACTACAGTATAGACCACAGCAGAGACTACAGTATAGACTACAGCAGAGACTACAGCAGAGACTACAGCAGAGACTTCAGATTAGACTACAGTATAGACTACAGTATAGACTACAGTATAGACTACAGCAGAGACTACAGCAGAGACTACAGTATAGACTACAGTATAGACTACAGTATAGACTACAGCAGAGACTACAGCAGAGACCACAGCAGAGACCACAGTATAGACTACAGCAGAGACTACAGCAGAGACTACAGTATAGATTACAGCAGAGACCACAGCAGAGACCACAGCAGAGACCACAGCAGAGACTACAGCAGCGACTACAGCAGAGACTACAGTATAGACTACAGCAGAGACTACAGCAGAGACCACAGCAGAGACTACAGTATAGACCACAGCAGAGACTACAGTATAGACTACAGCAGAGACTACAGCAGAGACTACAGCAGAGACTTCAGTATAGACTTCAGAATAGACTACAGCAGAGACTACAGTATAGACTACAGCAGAGACTACAGCAGAGACTACAGCAGAGACTACAGTATAGACTACAGCAGAGACTACAGTATAGACCACAGCAGAGACTACAGCAGAGACTACAGCAGAGACTACAGAATAGACTACAGTATAGACTACAGTATAGACTACAGCAGAGACTACAGCAGAGACTACAGTATAGACTACAGTATAGACTACAGTATAGAATACAGCAGAGACTACAGCAGAGACTACAGCAGAGACCGCAGCAGAGACTGCAGTATAGACTACAGCAGCGACTACAGCAGCGACTACAGTATAGACTACAGCAGAGAATACAGTATAGACTACAGCAGCGACTACAGCAGAGACAACAGTATAGACTACAGTATAGACTACAGCATGCACTACAGCAGCAACTACAGCAGCGACTACAGCATAGACTACAGTATAGACTACAGCAGAGACTACAGCAGAGACTACAGCAGTGACTACAGTAGAGACTACAATAGAGACTACAGCAGAGACTACAGTAGAGACTACTGCAGTGACTACAGTAGAGACTACAGTAGAGACTACAGCAGAGACTACAGCAGTGACTACAGTAGAGACTACAGTAGAGACTACAGCAGAGACTACAGCAGCGACTACAGCAGTGACTACAGCAGAGACTACAGCAGAGACTACAGTATAGACTACAGTAGCGACTACAGCAGCGACTACAGCAGCAACTACAGCAGCGACTACAGCATAGACTACAGTATAGACTACAGCAGAGACTACAGCAGAGACTACAGCAGTGACTACAGCAGAGACTACAGTATAGACTGCAGTATAGACTACAGCAGCAACTATAGCAGCGACTACAGTATAGACTACAGCAGAGACTACAGTATAGACTACAGCAGCGACTAAAGCAGAGACTACAGCAGAGACTACAGTATAGACTACAGTATAGACTACAGCAGCAACTACAGCAGCAACTACAGCAGCGACTACAGCATAGACTACAGTATAGACTACAGCAGAGACTACAGCAGTGACTACAGTAGAGACTACAGCAGTGACTACAGCAGAGACTAAAGTATAGACTACAGCAGAGACTACAGTATAGACTACAGCAGAGACTACAGTAGAGACTACAGCAGCAACTACAGCAGCAACTACAGCATAGACTACAGTATTGACTACAGCAGAGACTACAGCAGAGACTACAGCAGAGACTACAGCAGTGACTACAGCAGTGACTACAGCAGAGACTACAGTATAGACTACAGAAGAGATTACATTATAGACTACAGCAGAGACTACAGTATAGATTACAGCAGAGACTACAGCAGAGACTACAGTATAGACTACAGTATAGACTACAGCAGTGACTACAGCAGAGACTACAGTATAGACTACAGCAGAGTCTACAGTTTAGACTACAGTATAGACTACAGCAGTGACTACAGCAGAGACTACAGTATATACTACAGCAGAGACTACAGTATAGACTACAGCAGAGACTACAGTATAGACTACAGTATAGACTACAGTATAGACTACAGCAGTGACTACAGCAGAGACTACAGTATAGACTACAGCAGAGACTACAGTATAGACTACAGCAGAGACTACAGTATAGACTACCGCAGAGACTACAGTATAGACTACAGCAGAGACTACAGTATGGACTACAGCAGAGACTACAGTATAGACTACAGCAGATACTACAGTATAGACTACAGCAGAGACTACAGTATAGACTACAGTATAGACTACAGTATAGACTACAGCAGAGACTACATATAGACTACAGCAGCGACTACAGCAGAGACTACAGTATAGACTACAGTATAGACTACAGCAGCGACTACAGCAGCAACTACAGCAGCGACTACAGCATAGACTACAGTATAGACTACAGCAGAGACTACAGCAGAGACTACAGCAGTGACTACAGTAGAGACTACAGCAGTGACTACAGCAGAGACTACAGTATAGACTACAGTATAGACTACAGTATAGACTACAGCAGAGACTACAGTATAGACTACAGCAGAGACTACATATAGACTACAGCAGCGACTACAGCAGAGACTACAGCAGAGACTACAGTATAGACTACAGTATAGACTACAGCAGCGACTACAGCAGCAACTACAGCAGCGACTACAGCATAGACTACAGTATAGACTACAGCAGAGACTACAGCAGAGACTACAGCAGTGACTACAGTAGAGACTACAGCAGTGATTACAGCAGAGACTACAGTATAGACTACAGTATAGACTACAGTATAGACTACAGCAGAGACTACAGTATAGACTACAGCAGAGACTACAGTATAGACTACAGCAGAGACTACAGTAGAGACTACAGCAGCAACTACAGCAGCGACTACAGTATAGACTACAGCAGTCACTACAGTAGAGACTACAGCAGTGACTACAGCAGAGACTACAGTATAGACTACAGCAGAGACTACAGTATAGACTACAGCATAGACTACAGTATAGACTACAGCAGAGACTACAGCAGAGACTACAGTATAGACTACAGTATAGACTACAGCAGTGACTACAGCAGAGACTACAGTATAGACTACAGTATAGACTACAGCAGTGACTACAGCAGAGACTACAGTATAGAGTACAGCAGAGACTACAGTATAGACTACAGCAGAGACTACAGTATAGACTACAGTATAGACTACAGTATAGACTACAGTATAGACTACAGTATAGACTACAGCAGTGACTACAGCAGAGACTACAGTATAGACTACAGCAGAGACTACAGCAGAGACTACAGTATAGACTACAGTATAGACTACAGTATAGACTACAGCAGTGACTACAGCAGAGACTACAATATAGAGTACAGCAGAGACTACAGTATAGACTACAGTATAGACTACAGTATAGACTACAGTATAGACTACAGCAGTGACTACAGCAGAGACTACAGTATAGACTACAGCAGAGACTACAGCAGAGACTACAGTATAGACTACAGCAGAGACTACAGCAGAGACTACAGTATAGACTACAGCAGTGACTACAGCAGAGACTACAGTATAGACTACAGCAGAGACTACAGTATAGACTACAGCAGAGACTACAGTGTAGACTACAGCAGAGACTACAGTGTAGACTACAGCAGAGACTACAGTATAGACTACAGCAGAGACTACAGTATAGACTACAGCAGAGACTACAGTATAGACTACAGTATAGACTACAGTATAGACTACAGCAGAGACTACAGTATAGACTACAGCAGAGACTACAGTATAGACTACAGCAGAGACTACAGTATAGACTACAGTATAGACTACAGCAGAGACTACAGCCTTTGAAGTGATCAGGTGGTCATGCATGAATGTGTTGCAGCTCTAATCTATATTAATGCAACAGCTCTGTGGTTCCAAGTCCTTATTGGCTCCTGACACCCAGTAAAAGGTCACCCTTGTTTTTAATTTGCCTCAGTTTAACTCAATACCCAGTCGAAAAGATAAGGCTATTTTTGAGAAGTGACGTCAGTCTGGTATGAGATATTACATTCCAAGGGTGTTGAAATCCATCATGTGTACAGTAATCACAGGTTTATTCTGTGTAAGGTTCTGTATTTATTTTCTCAGTCAACCTTATGTTCTGTTTCATTGGGTTCTTGAACGTAGCCCTGTTTCTTTGTGTTCTGGAACGTAGCCCTGTTTCTTTGTGTTCTGGAACGTAGCCCTGTCTTACATTTTTGTTAATTGATTTCACCTGTGTTCAATTTTCACTTGGTCTCATCAGCTCCTTATTTAGTTCAGTTCTTTCTGTTTGTGCATTTGTGAGATATTGTTCGTTTTGACTCCACTAAGCCTTTTCCTAGCTCGTTTCCTAGCTCGTTTGTGAGAACCAGTTATAGCCTTCAGCCCTAGTGAAAACGATTCTTGCCTTCTGTGAAGGCGAAATTAACACCTGCCGCACTCTGCGTGTGAATCTACACCTTTTTCTCCCTGAGTATTCATTACGTTCTGCATACAAGCTGTAATGATTGAAGAGGAGCTTTATTCAACCTACGCTGTAACCTTGGTCTTAAACTCTAAAAGCTGACATGTAAATGTAATCTAAATGACTGGACCTAATGTTCCCCTAGGAAAGTTATACAGTTACAATTTCATTAATGTTTGGTGCTGAATTATCTGGCTCTTAATTTATTTTATGGAGGTAGAGTAATAAAGTTGACTTGACGCATAACTCTCCTTCCTCGTTATGTTCACGTTTCTCATTGTCATGAATATTAACTCTGCTCAGCTCCTAAGAAAGATCCTGCTAATGTATCTTAGCTGACTGACAGAACAGGGCCTGTAAATATTTCATGTCCAGTCACTAATGACTGGCTGATGTCTTTGATGCACTGGAATGTAATGGTCTCCTTGGCACGTTAATTAATTAACACGGGGGAAACTCCTCTCTGCATGCATGATTAGAAGACGTATCGAGTGTTTCTTCTCATATTGTCTCATATATATTATATACGCTGCTCAAAAAAATAAAGGGAACACTAAAATAACACATCCTAGATCTGAATGAATGAAATGCTCTTATTAAATACTTTTCTTTACATAGTTGAATGTGCTGACAACAAAATCACAAAAAGTATCAATGGAAATCAAATTTATCAACCCATGGAGGTCTGGATTTGGAGTCACACTCAAAATTAAAGTGGAAAACCACACTACAGGCTGATCCAACTTTGATGTAATGTTCTTAAAACAAGTCAAAATGAGGCTCAGTAGTGTGTGTGGCCTCCACGTGCCTGTATGACCTTCCTACAACGCCTGGGCATGCTCCTGATGAGGTGGCGGATGGTCTCCTGAGGGATCTCCTCCCAGACCTGGACTAAAGCATCCGCCAACTCCTGGACAGTCTGTGGTGCAACGTGGCATTAGTGGATGGAGCGAGACATGATGTCCCAGATGTGCTCAATTGGATTCAGGTCTGGGGAACGGGCGGGCCAGTCCATAGCATCAATGCCTTCCTCTTGCAGGAACTGCTGACACACTCCAGCCACATGAGATCTAGCATTGTCTTGCATTAGGAGGAACCCAGGGCCAACTGCACCAGCATATGGTCTCACAAGGGGTCTGAGGATCTCATCTCGGTACCTAATGGCAGTCAGGCTACCTCTGGCGAGCACATGGAGGGCTGTGCAGCCCCCCAAAGAAATGCCACCCCACACCATGACTGACCCACCGCCAAACCGGTCATGCTGGAGGATGTTGCAGGCAGCAGAACGTTCTCCACTGCGTCTCCAGACTCTGTCACATCTGTCACATGTGCTCAGTGTGAACCTGCTTTCATCTGTGAAGAGCACAGGGCGCCAGTGGCGAATTTGCCAATCTTGGTGTTCTCTGGCAAATGCCAAACGTCCTGCACGGTGTTGGGCTGTAAGCTCAACAGACAGACACGCCAAAACTTCTTGCCACAGCTCGCATTGATGTGCCATCCTGGATGAGCTGCATTACCTGAGCCACTTGTGTGGGTTGTAGACTCCGTCTCATGCTACCACTAGAGTGAAAGCACCGCCAGCATTCAAAAGTGACCAAAACATCAGCCAGGAAGCATAGGAACTGAGAAGTGGTCTGTGGTCACCACCTGCAGAACCACTCCTTTATTGGGGGTGTCTTGCTAAATGCCTATAATTTCCACCTGTTGTCTATTCCATTTGTACAACAGCAGGTGAAATTTATTGTCAATCAGTGTTGCTTCCTAAGTGGACAGTTTGGAGCCCCTGCAACATTCTAGCGCATGATGACTATTATCCTGAGGACTCATTAGTATTAGTAGTACCCGCTGTTCAGAGAAACACACCCTGAAGTTCTCCCTTCAGCACCTCCAGGCCTCTACACATGACAGGAACCTGGACGGTGGCACCAGGCATGTCCTTTACCACCGTCTACCTCCGGTTTCTCTGAACTAGCCATTCCTCCTGAGGCTACTCTGCAATCACCATTACAGAGGACTTTGCCCTCCACTGTTTCAGATCTGTCGATTGCTCCAAACCAATTGACCTGAAGCCACTCTACAGACTGCAATCATCAACCCAGCAATCAGCCTGGCATGGCTAAAAGGCTGCCTCCGGCTCCATCCCAAATGTTACCCTTCTCCAGTCTAAAGCCTGCGTTCTGTTCTCTGTAATGTTGTATTTCACCCCTGTGCCTCTTCATAACCCCATGAACTGCTCTCAGTACCCATGAGCCTTGATCAAGTCCCACTCCGGTGCCTCCCTAACCTCTGGTCAAGTTTTGTTTGTCAGAGCTTTCTATTTTAATGTTGGCTCATTACACTCAACAATGTTGGTTTGTGTTTCTGTTGTGCATCCACTAGTACTGGGTCACTGACCTATCACACAGTGCCACAGAGTAATACAAGACAGGTCAGGATTGTACCAAATGTGATGAAAAGTCACAAAATCTGGTGATACGTGCAATGGTGAACTTTTGAAGCTGTGCATTTTGCCCCTTGATTCTTCATCCCTTAGACAATATACACAATGTAAACACACACATTTACCCCACACTCTCATCTCTACCACTACCACGGTTTGTGTACAGAACTGAAACGATCTGACTGAAATGAAAAGACCTGAATCCCCAGAGCTTACTTTCATCTGGCCTCCTTACTCCCTCTCTCTTCTCTCCTTACTCCCTCTCTCCTCCTTGTCTCCTCTCTCTCTACTCCTTCTCTCCTCTCTCCTTACTCCCTCTCTTTCTCCTCTTTCTCCTCTCTCTCTTCCCTCTCTCCTCCCTCTCTCCTATCTCTCTACTCCCTCTTTCCTCTCTCTCTACTCTCTCTCCTCTCTCACTCCCTCTCTCACTCCAGAACATCTTCCTGATGTGAGAGAATTTTATCCATTCTGACAGCCGCTACAGGGCAGAGAGAGGGGGAGAAAGAGAGAGAGGAGGAGACTGGGAGAGGTGGAGAGAGAGAGAAGAGTACTTTCTGTACAGAAACAAACCAGGGTTGAACATAGATTTAATTATTATGGCAGTCTATTTTTAGAGGGCTTCCACTATCCCCAAACAGCACCACAGGCCCTACATGGCCAATAGAATCTGATGATCCAACATATGACTTCTTGGTTTGTAACTATGATCTCTGTGTCCCTGAGCAAGTCCCTGCTGCTGCCCTTGGGAAGTGTGTGTGACCTTCGACAGCAAAGACTCCATCCTTCTCAAGCATTACGAGGGCAGGCACCATCTTAAAGAGAGAGATGGAGAGAGTGAAGGCAACACATCAGGCATTTTATGAGGAAGAGAGAGTGAAAGAGGGGAGGAACGAGAGAGAAAGAGCGGAGGAGAGAGAGAGAAAGAGGGGGAGGATAGGGAGTTTACTCCCTAATGAATCAGAATGCATTAGATCTATCCCCTACTTGCTTTCATCTGTAACCGAACCTATGTCAGCCTCAGGTGTGAAGATTCTCCACAGGTGAGAGAGTGAGATGATGAACAGGAAGCCTAGTAGCCTGCACACTACAGGATGTGTTCTCTATAGTCATAGTGCGTTTCGAGCACAGGAGGCTGGTGAGGGGAGGGCGGCTCATAATATAGTCTGGAATGGAATTAATGGAATGGGATTAGAACAGATAGAGACCATGTGATTGATACCATTCCATTAATTCCATTGCAGACATTACTATAAGCCTGTCCTCCTCAATTAAGGTGCCACCAGCCACCTGTGTTTCCAAGTACTTGCTAAACCAGTCCAATCATTGCTGGACTATGTTTGAATCTTTCCCTAATTACATTCTCCGGTGTCATGTATCATATAAAGTGTCTGTTCTGGACACATTGCGTAATAAGAGACTTGCATAGAAAAGCAGCCAAAGCCATTCTGAAAATTGAAACTGTTTTGCAAGCACATACATGTAAGCTGGTGTCTGTTCCTCCCAATGTCAATGGAGAAAGTTGCATAACTGTACCAGACACATTAGTCATTGTACACCTTCCATTGCTCATCATGTCTAAAACACAGCATTCATTTGTTTCTCCATCTAAGCTTCTATTTTGGGGTATACTCTAGGCTATGCTCTGTATCCCCACACCTTTCTTTACAGACGCTCTATTCCACACTTATTCCCGTCCAGCAGTAAGCACTAGCCACTGTGTAACCTTAGCGACTCCGTGTTGGGCACTTGAAGTAATCACTCTAAATCCCTGCGTTGATTCAATTCCTTGTTGGAGCAATTGGAGAGAGAATTTGCTACCTGTTTTTTTGTGTTTTTTTTGTATGATGAGCCCTGGAATGATGTCCATTAAAATGGTGCATGGTGTTAGTCCTAAAGCAGCAGCTCCCCTCTGGAGCATCCTGCGGTCAGAAGGGCTCCCCAGGGCAGACAGGGGAGCACCAGTATATACATCTTGTACATCTTATGTTTTCACATTAATGATTTTGATGAGAGAACTCCTATATCTGATTGTTTTTTACATATGAAATACCCACCATATTTTGATGGGAGTACTCCTACAATGAATCAATTTAAATCAAATCAAAGTTTATTTGTCACATGAAAGACTACAACAGGAGTACACCATATATTGAAATGTTTATGTCACGTCCTGACCTTAGTTCCTTATTTATGTCTATATTTTAGTTTGGTCAGGGCGTGAGTTGGGGTGGGCATTCTATGTTTTGGTTCTGTGGGTTATATTTCTAGGTGTTTGGCCTGGTATGGTTCCCAATCAGAGGCAGCTGTCAATCGTTGTCTCTGATTGAGAACCATACTTAGGCAGCCTGTTTTCCCACTATGGGTTGTGTGTAGTTGTTTTCCGTTTCAGTGTTACGGGACTGTTTCTGTTTTCATGTATTCTCTTGTTCTTTTGTATTTAGTGTTCAGTTAATTAAAGGAAATATGAACACGTACCACGCTGCATTTTGGTCCGATCCTTCATATTCCTCATCAGACGAGGACGAGAATCGTTACACTATATACAGTGAAAATAAATCCACCTGTTTTTAATGACCATGACAGAGTACTAATCTCTCCTATGTATTAAAGAATATTGCGCTATAATACATGAAATGGAAAATGTTTTTTATTAAAGATTGCTGAACCTGCATTCCCCCCTCCCCCACCCCTCTATGTGGTGGAAGCCTTGTGTACAACCAAGCAGGTATGTACTGCAATATATTATGTATTGTTTTCACAGGAAAACCTGTTTTTGATGACTATGAAAGGACGCCAATCTCTCAATGAAATACTTCTTTTTTTTTTACTCTGCACACTCCCCCACCTCTCCCTGCTTTGTTTTGAAAGCCTCTTGTACAACCAGACAGTGTCTTTCACCTACTGGAGGTATAGTATATATCGTTAACCAAGCTGAAATGCTATTCGCAGCTTAAAAAGGGAAAAATATAGCCTAGAGGACAGGACAGGACATCCGCTCCCTCATTAGCCGGCCTTGTCTCTCGCTTGGCTGCATTCCCATCTCGCACAGGCCCAACAGAGCTGGATGTCTTGGATAGGCCCCATGAATCATTGAGCAAAACGCTCTATATCTCATTTGAGTCACATGTCTTTAGACGAATGCCTTGCGTCATTGGTTAATTGGAGTCTGCAGGGATCTCATGACTAGTGGTGCTGAATGTGTGGGTTTCAATATCTTACCTACAGACCATAATAGCTGCAGTGTGGATAGCTCGCAGAATCACGGAACTGTAGGAGATGATTATCGTGTTCACACACCATAATAATGTAACAATCCTCGCTATGTGAGCCTAGTGTGTGGCCTTGCGGTTAGAGTACTGGGCCATTAACCAAGAGGTTGCTAGTTCAAATCCCCAAGCCAACAAGATGAAAAATCTGTCAATGTACCCTTGAGCAAGGCAGGTAATTGCTCCATGATCACTGTTGATAATGGCAAACCCAGGCTGTGACCTCTCAGGTAGAGTTGGGATATGTAAAGAACACATTTCCTATTCACGCATGCATGTAAAGCGCTCTTGTAAATTGGACAAATATAAGCACTCACCAACTTACTATTAATTTGTTCTGAAATGGTTGTGATGATGATATTGGGTACTATATTTATTGAATATTATATGAATCCTATACATTTAAATGAACAATTTAGGTGCTATCAATTAGCTATATTTATCAGAGTTAAAATAATCTTTCAACAAAATAATGTTTCAGTAATGCTAATCTTATCTGTTTCTAACAGAAACGATTTCAGAAAAATCTGAGATGTTGGCTGTTGAAATCTTTCTTGTTTAGCCCACTAGGGCACATTCTCTTATCATTTCATGTAACCACATTTACCTTGTTTGTTTGTTTGTTTATGCATTTCTGTGAATTACTTAGTTAGTAATAAATAAATAATTTAAGACAATTGATGTATGGAGGACTCATAGTGAAGACTGGGTTCGTGCAGATAACCAACAATTTACAAAGTTTGTATTGAGACTAATGTGAGGTAAAGTAAATAACTCATTAATTCGAAGAATAATTGATCAGATAAAATATCTGAAAAGTTATTTTAGGAAAAGATAGCTTTGTAATCTGAATATTTTTCCTTGGTGCCCCGACTTCCTAGTAATTACGGTTACATGATTAATCAGTCTAATCTCGTAATAACTAATTACAGAGAATTTTTGATAAAAACTATCAGTCTTCAGTTAATAATAGTAAAGACACAACATTTATGGTGCCCCCTGTGAGGAATCTAATATAGAATTAGACTTTGTTGTGGAATTCTATATATCAATTGTGCAAACAGAAGTGTACGGACAGACTGCGTTGTATACATTCAAATTGGTTGTATGTGTTTTCCCATTTGAAGAGGCTACAGTGCGCCTCCAGTAGTATTCTTTAGCGTAAGAGCAATGAGTGATAAATTCCAGATTTAGTCCGTTAGGCCAAACGGTACTATTTCTGTCTGTCAATATTAACTTCTAGAGCCAGAAAGGTTAGAAATTAGAGGATAGATCTTCCACGTTCGAGCCGCAGTATTTCTGTCCGCCTACCGCACTACACCAGTGTGGACTGACTACAAGCATACCCGTATTATGTACCGTGTCGCTCTGGTCAACATAATGCTAGCAAAGTATGCCGAATGGGTTAATGTGAGACGACACTAGTAAACCCACCCTTTCCATGGTGAGAGGACCCTATTTCGTGCTTAGAACATGATATAGCTGGCACGAGAGGCTAAGCTAACAGAGAGGGAACATTTTTCACTTCCTGTGTTCTGTTTAAATTCCTCCGCCTTGCGTGACGGAAGTCCCGCCCTTTGTACTTCAGTTTGATTTCAGCATTCAGCATCACTGGTGGTGAAGAATCGCAAGTACATCTCTTAAAAGAAGTGTTGGAAATCCAAACGTGGATCACGTTAAAATAATCCAGCAATCTCAATTGCTTGGGTCTCATTCCATTTATTTATTTAAATTGTCGGACATACCTTTCTAGGTTCTTCCAATTTAATGAGACACCTTAAGCTTTGCAATAGTAACCTAGATGAACCAACTTCCCAGGTGAATTTAAAGTTTAATACCCAGATAGCCTATCCAGGTATGATTAATCATTATCATTGATTAATTCAATTTGCTTTTGCAAAATCATTCACGTCCAACTTCCAACGTCTTTGCAGCTCCAACGTCTTTGCAGCTCCCAATATATTCCAAAACCAAACTTTGGAAAATTAGGAAAAGCATTTTTCCTTTCAACATGTTCTAATAATGTGCAAGCTATCAGAGGGGGTAGGCCCCACTCGCCCGCTAATTAGTGAACCTACACCCGCAAATGGATTGATCTCTGACGTCAGCAGCGATACCAACCCTAATTGTGCCATTAGTGGAAAAGCAGACAACAACGCTTTCCAAAATCAACCATCGGTCACAGGCCTTGTAAAGATTTTCTCCAGTCTAGCCCTGATGTCTTGCCACCCGAGATTGGCATCTGTCCAATACCGCAGTGCACAGCTGAAGCACGAGCACGTAAGGGTAGACATAGAGGAACAGGTGGAGAGAACAGGGAAACCAATGACAAATGCAGAAAAGGGAAAAATTCTGCTAGCTATGAAACTGCGCTTGAAAACTGAACAATTAAATGTAATTGCAAAAACGCATGACGATGAACAAGCACAAGCTCTTCAACAAAATTGTCTTCTACAGGAACAAAATCATATGCTACAGGAACAACTCGATTTAGCCAAAACTACATATGATGATGCTCACGCCAAACTAGATAAATCTGAAGAGTTATCTACAAACAGGAGCGCTCAACTTGATAACATGCATGCAGTTTTGTTGAACGTTACTCAAAGTAACACGGCTCTACTCAAAAACTCTGCAGACCAAAGACGATCAGTTAATGAACACAATGACAAAGTTGGATGACAAATCAGCAGAACTCATTGAAGTAGCTGACCAAATGAATGATGAGAGAACTCAGGTGATGAAGATGGAAATATTGATTTCTAAGCAAGCAGAGGAAATCTTATCACTAAATCTCTCTCTCCGTACTCAAGACCTCTATCTGCAAACCATGACAGATAAGTTTGAGACCGAAAGGAGCAGTACTCTAAGCGCTCAAGTGGACTCTGCAATGCAGCAGAATACCACCCTTAGGTACCATCTGGAGGAAGTCCAGAATGGTCACGCTCTACAGCGTGACTACCAATCCAAGCAACAGGAGCCCTGTACTCACAGGAATAAAGACGATAGGTTTCAGACCTTGCCTCCCTCATGTGTCCCTCAGTCTTCTCCTCTTGGCCATTCGGCACTGAGTAATATTGTGCCTCTTGGCCAACAACAACAAGGCTTGGCTTCTCCTCTTGGCCTTTCGGCTCTAATCTCTCCACAGGATGAAGCCAACCCTCTCCGCCCGCTTGGCGCGGAATACCTTGACAAACCCATCAAGAATTTCCCCACCTTTGATCCCATTCCAGGTCAGCCAAATGATACTGAGAAGTTCCTAGCTGACATAGAGGACGCGTAGGATGGCTACCCGAACGCTACGGGTTCTGACAGGGTTTACCTGTTGAAGCGAACATCGAATAGACACGTGACAAGGTTCATTTGTCTACAACAGCAACACGTGCTAAATGACTATGCTAAACTTGCCACAGCTTTGAAAGTAGAATTCAGTGGTTCTGCGACTCGCACACATGACAGCTCACTGGCTAACACCGTAAAACAAGCTCGGAACGAACACCCACAAGCTTACTATCATAGGCTTTGTTCAGCTTACTTTGGCCTACTCACTGAAACAGGCATGGAAGACCTGTTACCTTTTAAACAAATGTTCCTGTCGAACATGTATCCTACCTTCATTACCTACTTGGGCCCTGCAGCTCACGTTGGCTTGTCTATCTTACAACTCAGAGAGCTTGCAAGCACAGCTTTTGAGGCATCAAAAGCTCGCAACGCTAAGAGCCCTGACCACTCGGTTTTGAAGTTTGACCAGGAGCACTCACTCCAGTTAGAGGGTGCATTATCAGGTATTGGAGCGTTGAGAGATGACGCACAACAACAGTTTCTACCATGAAACCATGATTCCAATAACCTCCGTGGTCGAAATAACTGTAAAATACGTTGCCATCAACATGACTACCACTACAATCGACCTGTTCGCTACGTTCCTGCACCCAACCCACAAAAAGTGTCAGAGCACAAGGGTAACAAAGGGGTGAACGACGATCAAAACATAGACCAATGTTCTCCAGAAGTTCCACTACGGGAAGAACTAAAGCGAGAACAATTTGAGAAAAGGGTAAAAGATAAGTCACAAGGACTAGACGGGGAATTACCGGACACCAGGTCCGCAGGAATTAACACCCATAGCAAGGACGTTAAAGTTCTAATTTCTCCCGCTCTCATACAAGACCCAATCCAGGGCCTGCTTGATCAAGAAACAATCCCCCGGGCTTTGTCTATAGACTCTGATACAAAGGTTGCGAAGAAAAAGGTCAAACGCTTCGTTGAAGCCAAGCGCACTCATAATCGGAAAAGTCAATCTGCTTCCACCTTGAACAGAAATGTCACATCACGTCGTTGCGAACGACCACTCCATTTTGTGGTGAATATGTCCACTAACCACGAATTTAAACGGCCATACCTGGAAACAGTCCTGGTGGACTGCTTAACTCCTCATGCGCTAATTGATTCGGGTGCGACAATTTCACTCATATCTCAAACATTGTTTGATGATCTCAAAAGGGCTTTGAAGCCAACTAAACGTTGGTTAAAAGTGGAACGATGCGACACTACAGTTCGAGGGGTCACTCAGACTACCTCGTCTCTCACGTTGAGAGTCATGCTGAAACTACACTTCAAGGACGTATCGCTCGTTCACCCTGTGCATGTTACCAGCCTCGAAACAGTAACCCTGCTACTAGGAGCAGACTTGATGGATCGGTTACTACCACTGACGGGTTGGAAAACCAACCAGGTATGGTCACAGGCCACCATGCCTCCTCCACTGACCACACTGTCTTCCCCTAACGCTAGCTGCAACGCAGTCATTCACAGGGGGTATCTGTCGAAAGCACCACTTTGGAAAAAGACGTTTAGAAACCTCTTGGGGCAGAATCCGATCCAAGGAGATGTTACGATATCTCAACACATTCCATCAGCCAACTTTATTGACCATTCTTTTCATGATTTCGAGACAGCTGTCTCTGTGAATACGCAACTTCCCTCCTCCATGCAGTCGTGCAAAACGGTAGTTGAGATGAACTCCTCTTGCCCTTCGGACACTTCCGCAAGCACTGCAGCCGTCTCAGCAAGAAAAACATTGATACACAGAGTATACTCTGCATCCGATGATACACCTTCCGCTTTGTTGGGGACTGTCACCTCTTACAATGACACTAATGGCATCAGTCCAGCAACTGACCCGATGACTCTGGTGAAACACTTTGCGATATCACAGACCGATGTCCTCGTCTCAGTTCGCAGGTACTGAAGAGGTTGCCACACGCGGACGCGGTAGTGACTGACATGCCTCTACAGCCACTGAGCGTTTTGAAGCACAAACACCAGGAGATTTGGTTGAAAGGTTACAGCCATTCTCATAACAACGCGGCCGCTGACAACTCGTACATAGGGTCCGACCTTCTCGTTTGCGCCTCGGACACCAACACCACCTGCTGGTGGGGGGGGGGTCCGGGGACACAAAGGGGGGAATAGTAGCCCAGACCCATGATGAGCCTCCTCGAGGCCGGTGGAGGGGTCGAGACACAGGACAACACCGTACGAGGCCGCAAGAGCATAAATCAAATCTAGTTGTAAACTCCCCTATGATAACAGTGAGGAGAAGACAGGCCCCTGGACAGGGATTATCTTAGAACACATCTAAGATAGTACTGAGGTGTACCACACTGGTCGTAAAGGAAGTCCAGTGGACTTGTCCACCTCCAAAACAAATGGCAACAATAATCATTCCTTGCCATGTGTAGGTTCAACTTCAATACAACTAGTAAAATGCTCCAATCATGTGTTCCGGTAGTATAATATTTCAGAATAAATCAGTAGGACAACTGGTCCCTTTGAGCACCAGTAACAATACCAGCGACAGTCAGTCTAGCTACAATCAGTAAGAAGGTTAGAGACCTAACCAATCAAATTACCCTTGACAATAGCGACATAGGAGTCACTCAGAGTGCAACACGTGGAAGGGAATCTCCAGTGCACTCTTCCAATGGTTAACACTGTCATGACTGTCCTGATCAGGTCAGGTTACAGGAGACCACAACCCTACAGATTATCTCTCAACCCCAACAGAGGAGGAGAGATCTAGGGGTCTGAAGATGTGGGGGGTTTTATGACCCCTCACGCCTCTGGTAAATCTCAGGCCACAGACAAATTCCTTTGTCCTGTTACTATGGAGAACCAGCCGCATAACATTAAACATGAAATAAAGGGACTTTGGAACAATGGTTTCCGTCAGCCACAATGGTGGTCATGACGATAGATTGAATTTGGAAATATGTCATTTTTGGTTTGTTATTAAAGGTTAATAGATGACGTTATTACGAAAACATTGTAATGTGAAGAGCCTTCCTAGTATATGTTTGATGTTTATACATTGTACATTGTATGGAAAATATCCAAATCAAAGAGAATGTTTTGGGGAAGATTAAATGTTAAATTAGTTGTCTAAAATTGGATTTGAATAAAATCTAGACCTTGCCTCATTAACTTGGTACGCCCAGAGAATTGCCCTAAAGGCGGTTTTGCCCACTTCTGACCCAAGGGTATAAAACCTGTGAGTATAGAATATACAGGAAGACTACGTGACCCAAGCTGCAGCAAGGTCTAAAAAGTCAACGAACCCAGAACGCAACGCAAGTTTGAAGACAAAGAAATCCTTTTCTACCCAAGCTACGGATGAGTAGCTGTGTCTAAGCGGGTGAATTCAAGTCGAACCACCTAGCCTCCATCTCCCATCGAATCATGGTATCTAAAGGGTTTCATTCCTATGCTGTGAGCTCTGAGCAACAGAGCTGTCTGTCCTCAGAAGACGCCTTCCAGAGCAAAGGGTGAGGGAACAGACTCCTAAGCCAAATGGACACTGACATCGGGAGGATGGTCAGAGAGGTGCGCCGGAGTAGTGCGTCATCGAGCCGCCTGGACTGTCCACGCACAGAATCCTCGGAGATCATCCCCACGTAATTACATCATTATATTCTGACCCATAAGAGTGGCAGTTTGGGGCAAGGCTAGGGTTAGAATAGCATAGCTGACAAAATCACCCAAATGTACATTTCTCTCGTGTACTTTCTTTTTTCTCTCTCTCCTTGAAACCCCCCTTTTGTGTAACACGCGCCATAGTGTGTTGGCCCGTTATACTAAGTTTTAATCAATAGCCTATAATGTGTTCTGTCTATGTGTATCTTTTATCATCATTTTAGCTTTTTAGTAAATAAATATTCAACTTAGATTGGTGTGGTACGAACTCATTGGTGAGACCCGGGTCCGTGCCGATTCACGGGCTATACGACGTTCAGAACGAGATTGGTAGAGGCAACTGGTTAATTTGCGGCTGTTGTAAAATCCATATTCGGATATTCTTTGAGTTAATTTGGGAAATAGAAACTCAATAAAAGCTAGTTTTCCCATGGTGCCCCAGGTTAATGAGTTAATAATTGCTTGATTTAGTTAATCACACAATTAGAAACTTTAATAATTCGATGAACAACAGTCGTCACATGAACTAATACAACGTCACGACAACACACATGTCACTAATAAATAGAATCCTCCATTCAGGAGGAAAATTATTAGAATCATTAACCACGATCACACCACGTACGACTGGTCTAATACTTAGAGTACTTTCGTCGTGAGGTTAGCTCCTCTGTGGATAACATAGCTATGAAATAGACTTCATACCTATCACCACTACAATAGTGGAAGTCATAGTGACTTGTAGTAAAAAACTACTACAGACTCCCTTGACACCAATTCTGACTGACCGCCAGGCATTGACCTGAAAATTACCTGACTACGTCAGACTCATTCTGAACAAATAGTAATCTGCCAGGATACTTGCTTTTCTTCCTGTGACATGCGCGCTTGTGTAAGCATAAACACACATGCACAACGGAACATCCAATTAGGATTTATGCTAGGATCACTTAAGGGTCCAAGCAAAATACCAGCCTTTGTAAAGTTGAACATTTACTTCTAGGCCTTTGACTCTACAGCACTCACCAGTTTCCTCCCAGAAGTCCATAGGTCATCCCTGTAGACTGCCCAAAACTAGTGCCTTACAGCTGTAAACTTATCATATAGTTATCAACTTAGGATAGTGCCTAAGCAACACACCAAGTACGAAAACCCTAGATATGGCACTAGAGACAATGCCATGATAGTCATTTTGCCAGAACATTGGACGTATATAGAATACAGTCCAATTAGATGATTTTTGTGTGAGAACTATATTTTTTATATCTTTTGTTTATGCTTTCATTCCTTTTCGGTTCAGTTCCTTTGACACTTAGGAAGTGATAGAGCCATAAACAAAGTCCCCATACAACTATCACTTAGTGCCACAATGCCGCTCATTGGGGAATGAATGTAATTATATATATTTCATGAGTGTGTGTGCGTTGTTAACATCTGCCTAAGTTACTGCCCAGATCTTCCAGTCTGGACGACGACCAGACTATGGGTCGTGTAAGGGCGTTCGCCTGTAGGAGGAAGAGAAGCGGACCAAAGCGCAGCGTGGTGGTTATTCATGTTTTAATAAATCCCTACACATGAACAAACTAACAAAAACAAGAAATGTGCAAACGCAAAACAGTCCTATCCTGTGACAACAAACACAGTGACAGGAACAATCACCCACCAACACACAGTGAAACCCAGGCTACCTAAGTATGATTCTCAATCAGAGACAACTAATGACACCTGCCTCTGATTGAGAACCATACTAGGCCGAAACATAGAAATACCCAAATCATAGAAAAACAAACATAGACTGCCCACCCAACTCACGCCCTGACCATACTAACTACATACAAAACAAAGGAAATAGAGGTCAGAACGTGACAGTACCCCCCCCCCAAAGGTGCGGACTCCGGCCGCAAAACCTTGACCTATAGGGGAGGGTCTGGGTGGGCGTCTGTCCGCGGTGGCGGCTCTGGCGCGGGACGCGGACCCCACTTCACCATTGTCTTAGTCCGCCTTATTGTCCGCCTCCGTGGCCTTCTCACCATGGCCACCCCTCTCAATGACCCCACTGGACAGAGGGGCTGCTTGGGACAGAGGGGCAGCTCGGGACAGAGGTGAAACAGCTGCTCGGGACAGAGGGACAACTGCTCGGGACAGAGGAGCAGCTGCTCGGGACAGAGGGGCGGCAGCAGCTCGGGACAGAGGGGCGATAGCAGCTCGGGACAGAGGGGCGATAGCTGCTCGGGACAGAGGGGCGATAGCTGCTCGGGACAGAGGGGCGATAGCAGTTCGGGACAGAGGGGCGATAGCAGCTCGGGACAGAGGGGCGGCAGCTGCTCGGGACAGAGGGGCGGCAGCTGCTCGGGACAGAGGGACAGCTGCTCGGGACAGAGGGACAGCTGCTCGGGACAGAGGGACAGCTGCTCGGGACAGAGGGGCGGCAGCAGCTTGGGACAGAGGGGCGACAGCTGCTCTGGACAGAGGGGCAGCTGCTCGGGCGGCCCCTGGCTGACTGACGGCACTGGCGGCCCCTGGCTTACTGGCGGCACTGGCGGCCCCTGGCTTACTGGCGGCCCCTGGCTGACTGGCGGCCCCTGGCTTACTGGCGGCACTGGCGGCCCCTGGCTGACTGGCGGCACTGGCGGCCCCTGGCTGACTGGCGGCACTGGCGGCCCCTGGCTGACTGGCGGCACTGGCGGCCCCTGGCTGACTGGCGGCACTGGCGGCCCCTGGCTGACTGGCGGCACTGGCGGCCCCTGGCTGACTGGCGGCACTGGCGGCCCCTGGCTGACGGGCGGCACTGGCGGCCCCTGGCTGACGGGCGGCACTGGCGGCTCCTGGCAGACGGGCGGCACTGGCGGCTCCTGGCAGACGGGCGGCGCTGGCGGCGCTGGGCAGACGGGCGGCGCTGGCGGCGCTGGGCAGACGGGCGGCGTTGGCGGCGCTGGGCAGACGGGCGGCGTTGGCGGCGCTGGGCAGACGGGCGGCGTTGGCGGCGCTGGGCAGACGGGCGGCGTTGGCGGCGCTGGGCAGACGGGAAGCTCAGCTGGCGCTGGGCAGACGGGAAGCTCCGGCAACGCTGGAGAAAAGGAAGGCCCTGGTAGCGCCGGAGAGGCGGGAGACTCCGGCAGCGGCGCCGGACAGGCGGGAGGCTCCGGCAGCGGCGCCGGACAGGCGGGAGGCTCCGGCAGCGGCGCCGGACAGGCGGGAGGCTCCGGCAGAGGCGCCGGACAGGCGGGAGGCTCCGGCAGAGGCGCCGGACAGGCGGGAGGCTCCGGCAGAGGCGCCGGACAGGCGGGAGGCTCCGGCAGAGGCGCCGGACAGGCGGGAGGCTCCGGCAGATGCGCCGGACAGGCGGGAGGCTCCGGCAGCGGCGCCGGACAGGCGGGAGGCTCCGGCAGAGGCGCCGGACAGGCGGGAGGCTCCGGCAGAGGCGCCGGACAGGCGGGAGGCTCCGGCAGAGGCGCCGGACAGGCGGGAGGCTCCGGCAGAGGCGCCGGACAGGCGGGAGGCTCCGGCAGAGGCGCCGGACAGGCGGGAGGCTCCGGCAGAGGCGCCGGACAGGCGGGAGGCTCCGGCAGAGGCGCCGGACAGGCGGGAGGCTCCGGCAGCGCTGGAGAGGAGGAAGGCTCTGGTAGCGCCGGAGAGGCGGGAGACTCCGGCAGCGCTGGAGAGGAGGAAGGCTCTGGACGGATGGGCCGGAGAGACAGCCTGGTACGGGGAGCTGCCACCGGAGGGCTGGGGTGTGGAGGTGGTGACGGATAGACCGGGCCGTGCAGGCGCACTGGAGCTCTTGAGCACCGAGCCTGCCCAACCTTACCCGGTTGAATGGTCCCGGTCGCCCTGCCAGTGCGGCGAGGTGGAATAGCCCGCACTGGGCTATGCAGGCGAACCGGGGACACCGTGCGCAAGGCTGGTGCCATGTAAGCCGGCCCAAGGAGACGCACTGGAGACCAGATGCGTAGAGCCGGCTTCATGGCACTTGGCTCGATGCCCACTCTAGCCCGGCCGATACGCGGAGCTGGAATGTACCGCACCGGGCTGTGCACCCGCACTGGGGACACCGTGCGCTCCACAGCATAACACGGTGCCTGCCCGGTCTCTCTAGCCCCCCTGTAACCACAGGAAGTTGGCTCAGGTCCCCTACCTGGCGTAGCCATACTCCCTGTTAGCCCCCCCCCAAGAAATTTTTGGGGCTGACTCCCGGGCTTCCATCCGCTACGCCGTGCTGCCTCCTCATATCTGCGCCTCTCAGCTTTCGCCGCCTCCAGTTCTTCCTTGGGGCGGCGATATTCTCCGGGCTGAGCCCAGGGTCCTTTACCGTCCAGTTCTTCCTCCCATGTCCATTTCTCCAGGTGGTGCAGCCTCTCCCACTGCAGCTGCTGCTGCTCCTGCTGCTGCTGCCTCTGTTGCCTCTCCTGTGGCTCCTGTCTGTTAACACGCTGCTTGGTCCGTTGGTGGTGGGTGATTCTGTAAGGGCGTTCGCCTGTAGGAGGAAGAGAAGCGGACCAAAGCGCAGCGTGGTGGTTATTCATGTTTTAATAAATCCCTACACATGAACAAACTAACAAAAACAAGAAATGTGCAAACGCAAAACAGTCCTATCCTGTGACAACAAACACAGTGACAGGAACAATCACCCACCAACACACAGTGAAACCCAGGCTACCTAAGTATGATTCTCAATCAGAGACAACTAATGACACCTGCCTCTGATTGAGAACCATACTAGGCCGAAACATAGAAATACCCAAATCATAGAAAAACAAACATAGACTGCCCACCCAACTCACGCCCTGACCATACTAACTACATACAAAACAAAGGAAATAGAGGTCAGAACGTGACAGGTCGGGAACGGCAACCCCAAATCCAGACACCCACGGCCCATCCTTGTGGTGGACTGCTCCGCTCTCAGAGAAGCCTACCAAGTTCAACCACCAGAGGGGACTGCAACGATGATCTACAAACAGGACATCACGTGTTCATGATTCTATGTTGATTTGTAACTTGCAGGACAAACAAGATCCAAACCACCGGGGGGGGGGGGGGGGGGGGGGGGATGTCATGACGTTGGCCTCTTTGGGTATAGCAAGCCCATCCCCCTCTCGCTGCCTCCCCCTTGCCTCCTTCAACTAGGTTGCTGTGGTCAGAGAGACATTGTAAATTCCTGAGAAGACCCTGCCACATGGCCACACAGTAGAGAGAGAGTAGATTTTCATGGAGAACAAAGGAAATCCTTCCACCTCACAGAACTTGAGGTACGAACAAATTTCATGTTCCGGAGAAAGTATAAAAGATCGGTGAAGAATCCAGCTACGAACTGGTCCGTTTGTCACAACTTGGGAAAGCTCATGGGAGACGGTGTAAAACACAATTTTACAATGTGATTTTGGACTGTTTTTGAACTAAATCAGAGGACCGCCCCTGAGCCCAGTTAGGGTCAGACATCCTGGGACAGCCCTTTTCTGCCATTCCCAATAAAAACCACACTGATTTTTGATCAGCAGACCGAGCTTACCTCAATTACGAGATGGCTAAAGGTTGCAGACCATGTTTTTCTCCATTAGGAGAACAAAGGTTGTAGACCATACCACGTGGTTAAACTCTTAGACTATCGATACCGACAGAATAAGAACAAGTCTTTGATATTAATTACTAGTCTGCAGCTAGGAATTCGGTATCATTGAACGCGAAGAACGACAACCGCCGAAACATCTATTCTATAACGAATGTCAACCTGAACAATCCCCTCTAACCACAACCGAGAGAGAGAGGGAGAGAGACGGACAATTCTACAAACAAAATTAACTTTTCACCAGCGATCAAGACGACACACTGAGCGTAAATATATACACTGCTCAAAAAAATAAAGGGAACAATTAAACAACACAATGTAACTCCAAGTCAATCACACTTCTGTGAAATCAAACTGTCCACTTAGGAAGCAACACTGAGTGACAATAAATTTCACATGCTGTTGTGCAAATGGAATAGACAACAGGTGGAAATTATAGGCATTTAGCAAGACACCCCCAATAAAGGAGTGGTTCTACAGGTGGGACCACAGACCACTTCTCAGTTCCTATGCTTCCTGGCTGATGTTTTGGTCACTTTTGAATGCTGGCGGTGCTTTCACTCTAGTGGTAGCATGAGACGGAGTCTACAACCCACACAACTGGCTCAGGAAGTGCAGCCCATCCAGGATGGCACATCAATGCGAGATATGGCAAGAAGGTTTGCTGTGTCTGTCAGCGTAGTGTCCAGAGCATGGAGGCGCTACCAGGATACAAACCAGTACATCAGGAGACGTGGAGGAGGCCATAGGAGGGCAACAACCCAGCAGCAGGACCGCTACCTCCGCCTTTGTGAAAGGATGAGAAGGAGGAGCACTGCCAGAGCCCTGCAAAATGACCTCCAGCAGGCCACAAATGTGCATGTGTCTGCTCAAACGGTCAGAAACAGACTCCATGAGGGTGGTAATGAGGGCCCGATGTCCACAGGTGGGGGTTGTGCTTACAGCCCAACACCGTGCAGGACGTTTGGCATTTGCCAGAGAACACCAAGATTGGCAAATTCGCCACTGGTGCCCTGTGCTCTTCACAGATGAAAGCAGGTTCACACTGAGCACATGTGACAGATGTGACAGAGTCTGGAGACGCAGTGGAGAACGTTCTGCTGCCTGCAACATCCTCCATCATGACCGGTTTGGCGGTGGATCAGGCATGGTGTGGGGTGGCATTTCTTTGGGGGGCCGCACAGCCCTCCATGTGCTCGCCAGAGGTAGCCTGACTGCCATTAGGTACCGAGATGAGATCCTCAGACCCCTTGTGAGACCATATGCTGGTGTGGTTGGCCCTGGGTTCCTCCTAATGCAAGACAATGCTAGACCTCATGTGGCTGGAGTGTGTTAGCAGTTCCTGCAAGAGGAAGGCATTGATGCTATGGACTGGCCCGCCCATTCCTCAGACCTGAATCCAATTGAGCACATCTGGGACATCATGTCTCGCTCCATCCACCAACGCCACGTTGCACCACAGACTGTCCAGGAGTTGGCGGATGCTTTAGTCCAGGTCTGGGAGGAGATCCCTCAGGAGACCATCCGCCACCTCATCAGGAGCATGCCCAGGCGTTGTAGGGAGGTCATACAGGCACGTGGAGGCCACACACACTACTGAGCCTCATTTCGACATTACTTCCTAGTAATTACGGTTACATGATTAATCAGTCTAATCGTGTAATAACTAATTACAGAGAATCTTTAACTTCAGTTAATGATAGTAAAGACACGACAATTCCATAAGTGTTATTTCATAGTTTTGATGTCTTCACTTTTATTCTACAATGTAGAAAATAGTCAAAATATAGAAAAACCCTGGAATGAGTAGGTGTGTACAAACTTTTGACAACTACAGTACTGTACATATTGTATAAGTTTGTCCAAAATGTTTGTCCAAAATGTTTCCAACCAGCCTCTATTAAATTATATAAAGTATGTGACATAATGTAACAATGTGATTATCTCTTGATAATCATGTCCTGAGTAAAACTATACTGATTGAGTAGAAATGTTACGGTGCGTGAATGAGGACCCAAAAGCGAATTAACTTAAACAGAGCTTCTTTAATTACCAAACATAGGTAGGCTCAGACGGACCGGCAGATTCCGACAGGACAAGACAAGGTTACAGCAAACATGACGACAGTCTGGTTCAGGCATGAAACACAACAAACAAGAATCCGACAAGGACAGGAGCAGAAACAGAGAGAGATATAGGGACCTAATCAGAGGGAAAAAGGGAACAGGTGGGAAAAGGGGTGACGAGGTGGTTAGGAGGAGACAAGGCACAGCTGGGGGAAAGAGGGGGAGAAAAGGTAACCTAACAACGACCAGCAGAGGGAGACAGGGTGAAGGGAAAGGACAGAGACAAGACACAACATGACAGTACATGACAGTACCCCCCCACTCACCGAGCGCCTCCTGGCGCACTCGAGGAGGAAACCTGGCGGCAACGGAGGAAATCCTCGATCAGCGCACGGTCCAGCACGTCCCGAGAGGGAACCCAACTCCTCTCCTCAGGACCGTACCCCTCCCAATCTACGAGGTACTGGTGACCACGGCCCCGAGGACGCATGTCCAAAATTCTACGGACCCTGTAGATGGGTGCGCCCTCGACAAGGATGGGGGGGGGGGGGGGGAAGACGAGCGGGGGCGCGAAGGACGGGCTTGATGCAGGAGACATGGAAGACCGGGTGGACGCGACGAAGGTATCGCGGAAGAAGAAGTCGAACTGCGACAGGATTAATGACCCGAGAAATACGGAACGGACCAATGAACCGCGGGGTCAACTTGCGAGAAGCCGTCTTAAGGGGAAGGTTCTGAGTGGAGAGCCAAACTCTCTGACCGCGACAATATCTAGGACTCTTAGTTCTACGCTTATTAGCAGCCCTCACAGTCTGCGTCCTATAACGGCAAAGTGCAGACCTGACCCTCTTCCAGGTGCGCTCGCAACGTTGGACAAAAGCCTGAGCGGAGGGGACGCTGGACTCGGCGAACTGAGATGAGAACAGCGGAGGCTGGTACCCGAGGCTACTCTGAAAAGGAGATAGCCCGGTCGCAGACGAAGGAAGCGAGTTGTGGGCGTATTCTGCCCAGGGGAGCTGTTCTGACCAAGACGCAGGGTTGCGAAAAGAAAGACTGCGTAAGATGCGACCAATAGTCTGATTGGCCCGTTCTGCTTGACCGTTAGACTGGGGGTGAAAGCCGGAAGAGAGACTGACGGAAGCCCCAATCAAACGGCAAAACTCCCTCCAAAATTGAGACGTGAATTGCGGACCTCTGTCCGAAACGACGTCTGACGGAAGGCCATGAATTCTGAAAACATTCTCGATGATGATTTGTGCCGTCTCTTTAGCAGAAGGAAGCTTAGCAAGGGGAATGAAATGAGCCGCCTTAGAGAACCTATCGACAACCGTAAGAATAACAGTCTTCCCCGCTGACGAAGGCAGTCCGGTGACAAAATCTAAGGCGATGTGAGACCACGGTCGAGAGGGAATAGGAAGCGGCCTGAGACGGCCGGCAGGAGGAGAGTTACCGGACTTAGTCTGCGCGCAGACCGAACAAGCAGCCACGAAACGACGCGTGTCATGCTCCCGGGTGGGCCACCAAAAACGCTGGCGAATGGAAGCAAGCGTACCCCGAACGCCAGGGTGGCCGGCTAACTTGGCAGAGTGAGCCCACTGAAGAACGGCCAGACGAGTAGGAACGGGAACGAAAAGAAGGTTCCTAGGACAAGCGCGCGGCGACGGAGTGTGAGTGAGCGCTTGCTTTACCTGCCTCTCAATTCCCCAGACAGTCAACCCGACAACACGCCCCTCAGGGAGAATCCCCTCGGGGTCAGTGGAGGCTACTGAAGAACTGAAGAGACGAGACAAAGCATCAGGCTTGGTGTTCTTAGAGCCCGGACGATAAGAAATCACGAACTCGAAACGAGCGAAAAACAGCGCCCAACGCGCCTGACGCGCATTAAGTCGTTTGGCAGAACGGATGTACTCAAGGTTCCTATGGTCAGTCCAAACGACAAAAGGAACGGTCGCCCCCTCCAACCACTGTCGCCATTCGCCTAGGGCTAACCGGATGGCGAGCAGTTCGCGGTTACCCACATCATAGTTACGTTCCGACGGCGACAGGCGATGAGAAAAATACGCGCATGGGTGGACCTTGTCGTCAGAGAGGGAGCGCTGAGAAAGAATGGCTCCCACGCCCACCTCTGACGCGTCAACCTCGACAACGAACTGTCTAGAGACGTCAGGTGTAACAAGGATAGGAGCGGATGTAAAACGATTCTTGAGGAGATCAAAAGCTCCCTGGGCGGAAACGGACCACTTAAAGCACGTCTTGACAGAAGTAAGGGCTGTGAGAGGAGCTGCCACCTGACCGAAATTACGGATGAAACGACGATAGAAGTTCGCGAAGCCGAGAAAGCGCTGCAGCTCGACGCGTGACTTAGGGACGGGCCAATCAATGACAGCTTGGACCTTAGCGGGATCCATCTTAATGCCTTCAGCGGAAATAACAGAACCGAGAAATGTGACGGAGGAGGCATGAAAAGTGCACTTCTCAGCCTTCACAAAAAGACAATTCTCTAAAAGGCGCTGGAGGACACGTCGAACGTGCTGAACATGAATCTGGAGTGACGGTGAAAAAATCAGGATATCGTCAAGGTAAACGAAAACAAAGATGTTCAGCATGTCTCTCAGGACATCATTGACTAATGCCTGAAAGACAGCTGGAGCGTTAGCGAGGCCGAAAGGAAGAACCCGGTATTCAAAGTGCCCTAACGGAGTGTTAAACGCCGTCTTCCACTCGTCCCCCTCCCTGATGCGCACGAGATGGTAAGCGTTACGAAGGTCCAACTTAGTGAAAAACCTGGCTCCCTGCAGGATCTCGAAGGCTGAAGACATAAGAGGAAGCGGATAACGATTCTTCACTGTTATGTCATTCAGCCCTCGATAATCTATGCAGGGGCGCAGAGACCCGTCCTTCTTCTTGACAAAAAAAAACCCCGCTCCGGCGGGAGAGGAGGAGGGGACTATGGTACCGGCGTCAAGAGCTACAGACAAATAATCTTCGAGAGCCTTACGTTCGGGAGCCGACAGAGAGTATAGTCTACCCCGGGGGGGGGTGGTTCCCGGAAGGAGATCAATACTACAATCATACGACCGGTGTGGAGGAAGAGAGGTGGCCCTGGACCGACTGAACACCGTGCGCAGATCGTGATATTCCTCCGGCACCCCTGTCAAATCACCAGGCTCCTCCTGTGAAGAAGAGACAGAGGAAACAGGAGGGATAGCAGACATTAAACATTTCACATGACAAGAGACGTTCCAGGAGAGGATAGAATTACTAGACCAATTAATGGAAGGATTATGACAAACTAGCCAGGGATGGCCCAAAACAACAGGTGTAAAAGGTGAACGAAAAATTTAAAAAGAAATGGTTTCACTATGATTACCAGAAACAGTGAGGGTTACAGGTAGCGTCTCACGCTGAATCCTGGGGAGAGGACTACCATCCAGGGCGAACAAGGCCGTGGGCTCCTTTAACTGTCTGAGAGGAATGTCATGTTCCCGAGCCCAGGTCTCGTCCATAAAACAGCCCTCCGCCCCAGAGTCTATTAAGGCACTGCAGGAAGCTGACGAACCGGTCCAGCGTAGATGGACCGACAAGGTAGTGCAGGATCTTGAAGGAGAGACAGGAGTAGTAGCGCTCACCAGTAGCCCTCCGCTTACTGATGAGCTCTGGCCTTTTACTGGACATGAAGTGACAAAATGACCAGCGGAACCGCAATAGAGACAGAGGCGGTTGGTGATTCTCCGTTCCCTCTCCTTAGTCGAGATGCGGATACCTCCCAGCTGCATGGGCTCAGCACCCGAGCCGGCAGAGGAAGATGGTAGTGATGCGGAGAGGGGGGCAACGGAGAACGCGAGCTCCTTTCCACGAGCTCGGTGACGAAGATCAACCCGTCGCTCAATGCGAATAGCGAGTTCAATCAAGGAATCCACGCTGGAAGGAACCTCCCGGGAGAGAATCTCATCCTTTACCTCTGCGCGGAGACCCTCCAGAAAACGAGCGAGCAAAGCCGGCTCGTTCCAGCCACTGGAGGCAGCAAGAGTGCGAAACTCAATAGAGTAGTCTGTTATGGATCGATTACCTTGACATAGGGAAGACAGGGCCCTGGAAGCCTCCTCCCCAAAAACAGATCGATCAAAAACCCGTATCATCTCCTCCTTAAAGTCCTGATACTGGTTAGTACACTCAGCCCTTGCCTCCCAGATTGCCGTGCCCCACTCACGAGCCCGTCCAATAAGGAGAGATATGACGTAGGCGACACGAGCAGTGCTCCTGGAGAAAGTGTAGGGCTGGAGAGAAAACACAATATCACACTGGGTGAGGAACGAGCGGCATTCAGTGGGCTCCCCAGAGTAACACGGCGGGTTATTGATTCTGGGCTCCGGAGATTCGAAAGCCCTGGAAGTGGCCGGTGGATCGAGGCGGAGATGGTGAACCTGTTCTGTGAGGTTGGAGACTTGGGTGGCCAGGGTCTCAACGGCATGTCGAGCAGCAGACAATTCCTGCTCGTGTCTGCCTAGCATCGCTCCCTGGATCCCGACGGCTGAGTGGAGAGGATCCGAAGTCGCTGGGTCCATTCTTGGTCGGATTCTTCTGTTACGGTGCGTGAATGAGGACCCAAAAGCGAATTAACTTAAACAGAGCTTCTTTAATTACCAAACATAGGTAGGCTCAGACGGACCGGCAGATTCCGACAGGACAAGACAAGGTTACAGCAAACATGACGACAGTCTGGTTCAGGCATGAAACACAACAAACAAGAATCCGACAAGGACAGGAGCAGAAACAGAGAGAGATATAGGGACCTAATCAGAGGGAAAAAGGGAACAGGTGGGAAAAGGGGTGACGAGGTGGTTAGGAGGAGACAAGGCACAGCTGGGGGAAAGAGGGGGAGAAAAGGTAACCTAACAACGACCAGCAGAGGGAGACAGGGTGAAGGGAAAGGACAGAGACAAGACACAACATGACAGTACATGACAAGAAAATTCAATTTTCCACATTTCTTATTGTCTGTGCTTTCCCATACTGTGTCAATTATGTTTTTTAACCTAAACACAAAGACTTTCTAACCTTTGAACTATAGCCCCAAACACACATATCGTACAAGTTTGTCCAAAATGCTTCCAATCTTATTTCCAGACAAAACAGCCAAATTCCTCTGTGAAATTATGTAAAGTATGTAACATAATGTAACCTAATGTGATAATCTCTTCATGATCACGTACTGAGAAAACCATACTGATTGAGTGGAAAATTCAATTCATCCACAAACGCATCCATAAACTAACCTTGTGAGGACACATAATTCAGTCCCATTCAAAATCCTACTTCCCCTAACCCTTAACCTAACCGTAATCCGTACTCTTACCCTAACCTTAATCCTAACCTTAAACCCAAAACCTAACTTTAACCCTAACCCTAAACCTAACCCTAGCTCCTAACCCTAAACCTAACCCTAAAACTAACCCTAGCTCCTAACCCTAACCATTAACGTAATTCTAACCCTAACACTAATTCTAACCTTAACCCTAAACCTGCCAGATATAGTATTTGACCTTGTGGGGACTAACTAAATGTCCCTAGCTGGTCAAATTTTTGTTTGATTACAATTCACACACACACACACACACACACGCACGCACGCACGCACGCACACACGCACGCACGCACGCACGCACGCACACACACACACACACAGGTCCCTACACAATCCCAACACTGTGAACAGTTTGATAAACAAACCGTGGTCTTTCTCAGAGTTGAATCCTCACTCTCTCAGTGTGGGAGCCTCTGACGGCGTCTGTGTGGACTGGAGTGTGCTGCTAGCTGGCCTTGCTGGGACCGGAGCTGAAACAAGAGAGAAGTTTTATCCTAATTACATTTAACTGCCTGGTGTAATCTGCTTTATCTGTTTCAACCAGAGACAAGGGTCTAATTGTGTCCCCCGCAGACGGTGGCAGGGTGGGGGCCGCTCCCTACCAGCCAGCAGCCTGACCCATGACCAGAGAGAATCAGCCAGAGTCAGGAGACTCTCCCCAGGGATACAGGCTTTTTATGAGCCTCCCATTCCTCTGACTTACATCTAGACATGTGTTAAAGCACATGTGGTTATGATAAAGGCATCGGTGTGGGGTTATGATAGGTTAGGGTAGGCAGATTCTGTTCCTACTGCTGCAGGGGGACAGATACTGTATCTATACTGTAGCATATATAACCTACCAAGCTTTAAACTTTAAACCCAGCGCTGAAATGTAGGACTATTCCCTCATTGATTTGGGCTACTTTGTGTGGGAGAGAGAGCACTCAGCCTCAGGGTGTTTGTGTGGGAGAGAGAGCACTCAGCCTCAGGGTGTTTGTGTGGGAGAGAGAGCACTCAGCCTTAGGGTGTTTGTGTGGGAGAGAGAGCACTCAGCCTCAGGGTGTTTGTGTAGGAGAGAGAGCACTCAGCCTCAGGGTGTTTGTGTGGGAGATGAGAGCACTCAGCCTCAGGGTGTTTGTGTGGGAGAGAGAGCACTCAGCCTCAGGGTGTTTGTGTGGGAGAAAGAGCACTCAACCTCAGGGTGTTTGTGTGGGAGAGAAAGCACTCAGCCTCAGGGTGTTTGTGTGGGAGAGAGAGCACTCAGCCTCAGTGTCATGTACTGTCATGTTGTGTCTTGTCTCTGTCCTTTCCCTTCACCCTGTCTCCCTCTGCTGGTCGTTGTTAGGTTACCTTTTCTCCCCCGCTTTCCCCCAGCTGTTCCTTGTCTCCTCTAACTACCCATTCACCCCGTTTCCCACCTGTTCCCTTTTTCCCTCTGATTAGGTCCCTATATCTCTCTCTGTTTCTGTTCCTGTCCTTGTCGGATTCTTGTTTGTTGTGTTTCATGCCTGAGCCAGACTATCGTCATGTTTGCTGTAACCTTGTCCTGTCCTGTCGGAATCTGCCGGTCTATCTGAGCCTACCTATGTTTGGTTATTAAAGAAGCTCTGTTTAAGTTAGTTCGCTTTTGGGTCCTCATTCACTCACCATAACACTCAGGGTGTTTGTTTGGGAGAGAGAGCACTCAGCCTCAGGGTGTTTGTGTGGGAGAGAGAGCACTCAGCCTCAGGGTGTTTGTGTGGGAGAGAAAGCACTCAGCCTCAGGGTGTTTGTGTGGGAGAGAGAGCACTCAGCCTCAGGGTGTTTGACCAAGAAGAAATCCACCTGCAACTCCCTATTATCACCAGACCTGAGCTCTGAAGCACCCATTCAGTAGAAACTCAACTGGTTGGACTGATGGGGGATGAATACTTCACATCTATAATGACTAGATGACCTCTGCTTCAACAGCACCTTGGGAATCAAACTGATTGCCATAGCAATGGTCCTGGAAAAAAGGGTCAGGGAACAATATTTCTATACCCAAAACACTTCTATCCAACCCTTTTGCTGACCACAGAGTCAGGTGAGGATTACAATATCAACCATCTCAATACCGATCTGTACAAAATACAAAACCTGTCTGTATTGTGTTGTATAGATGTTGATGTTTATATAATGTGTGGACAGTAACACCAAGACAAATTCCTTGCAACTACTTGTTGCATGGCAATAACATTTTCTCATGAATTGAGATTCTGATTAATTACAAAAGGTGTTATATAAAGATTGACATGATCTAAATTGATTGGGTAAGGGTGTCCTTGTCCTCGCCTGCCTTCCAACATGTAAGTCCAATACAAAGGACTTCACCACAGTGTGTGTGTGTGTGATATCGATCTGCCAGGCTGCTGTCTGGTCGTGGAGGTGTATGTTTATCTCAGCAGATCCTTTGTGAAGCAGTGTGTGGCTCTGCATTAATTAGTAGGTGTCTAATGGCAGAGGACTGCAGTGCTTCTCTGGTTAATCATGTGTCAGCATATTGAATTAGTCTCATCTGCTCTGCAGGGAGTGTGTGTGAGTGTGTTAGCGACGACATCATGGTATTTCAGGTATGGTGCACTGTGTGTATCATACGTTTGAAAAGCGCTTTACAACTGAAGTTGCAGTTGTGGTAGCCTATGTCCTGTGCAGCATGTGGTCACATGTCCAGACAACGCGGAGACATCCAGGGAGACAGCTATTCATTAGGTTTCACTTCCCTGTCAACTCCCTGAAAAGATGAACCATGACATTCCATCATGTTTTAGTCAATTTGAAACACCTGCTCCCCTCAGAATCAGAACTGATTGGCACTCCCTGCAATCCCCGGTCGTTGATGTATAGAATAGGCCTTAGCTACAGTATGCCATGCGTCTGTATACTAAGCACCTGTCTGTGTACCCTGCTCTGTCTCTCTGTACCCATGCCATGG
Source organism: Oncorhynchus mykiss (assembly GCF_013265735.2). NCBI lineage: Eukaryota > Metazoa > Chordata > Actinopteri > Salmoniformes > Salmonidae > Oncorhynchus > Oncorhynchus mykiss. Next base: position 13,032,693 of record NC_048582.1, on the reverse strand, counting down.
TGGAATTTCACAGGAGAGCGCTCTAGAGTGTATTCATATGTGTCTTGTGATCAGACAGTCTATTCGAGGTAGACTGAGCGATATGGTACACAAAGTAAACAGCATAGTGGGTCAATTTCCGCAACAACTAAGAGCGTTGAAGCGTGAGGCTAAACTTCTCTGCTGTTTTGGTCTCGTACCTACCACACTCTAGCAGCGTGAAGCAGTCGCAGACACCGTGTGTGACTGTGTGAGAGTGAAGTCCTGTATCTCACTCATCTCAACATCTGTGGTGCTGCTCGTTCTCACTCATCTCAACATCTGTGGTGCTGCTCGTTCTCACTCATCTCAACATCTGTGGTGCTGCTCGTTCTCACTCATCTCAACATCTGTGGTGCTGCTCGTTCTCACTCATCTCAACATCTGTGGTGCTGCTCGTTCTCACTCATCTCAACATCTGTGGTGCTGCTCGTTCTCACTCATCTCAACATCTGTGGTGCTGCTCGTTCTCACTCATCTCAACATCTGTGGTGCTGCTCGTTCTCACTCATCTCAACATCTGCGGTGCTGCTCGTGGCAACGTCATTTTGCTGAGTCTATCTTTAAGGAAATTGTTTGTTTTATGGCCATATGTAGTATAGGTAGTGTGTGACTTGACATGGCCACAGTATCTCCCTGTAGTAGGGATCATGGGTTGACATGGCCACATTATCTCCCTGTAGTAGGAATCATGGGTTGACATGGCCACAGTATCTCCCTGTAGTAGGGATCATGGGTTGACATGGTCACAGTATCTCCCTGTATTAGGGATCATGGGTTGACATGTTCTCTGGTTTTTAGAGGGATTTTGATTGCCTGTTAGAACCTACTGGTTTGATAAAGCCCGTGTTGTTTAGTGCTGCTGGAAAGGGATACACACACACACACACACTGACCCATTTTATTTCTGATCTGTGTACAGTATGGTCCCTAGAAAAAAACGTTCAGGGCGTAAAGTTGGACCCCAACATTTCAGTGCTGGGTTTAAAGTTTAAAGCTTGGTAGGCTATATATGCTACAGTATGGATACAGTATCTGTCCCCCTGCAGCAGTAGGAACAGAATCTGCCTACCCTAACCTATCATAACCCCACACCGATGGCTTTATCATAACCACATGTGCTTTAACACATGTCTAGATGTAAGTCAGAGGAATGGGAGGCTCATAAAAAGCCTGTATCCCTGAGGAGAGTCTCCTGACTCTGGCTGATTCTCTCTGGTCATGGGTCAGGCTGCTGGCTGGTAGGGAGCGGCCCCCACCCTGCCACCGTCTGCGGGGGACACAATTAGACCCTTGTCTCTGGTTGAAACAGATAAAGCAGATTACACCAGGCAGTTAAATGTAATTAGGATAAAACTTCTCTCTTGTTTCAGCTCCGGTCCCAGCAAGGCCAGCTAGCAGCACACTCCAGTCCACACAGACACCGTCAGAGGCTCCCACACTGAGAGAGTGAGGATTCAACTCTGAGAAAGACCACGGTTTGTTTATTAAACTGTTCACAGTGTTGGGATTGTGTAGGGACCTGTGTGTGTGTGTGTGTGTGTGTGTGTGTGTGTGTGTGTGTGTGTGTGTGTGTGTGTGTGTGTGTGTGTGTGTGTGTGTGTGTGTGTGTGTGTGTGTGTGTGTGTGTGTGTATTTAAGCAATAAGGCCCGAGAAGGTGTGGTATATGTCCAACATACCATGGCTAAGGGCTGCTCTTATGCACAACGCAATGCGGAGTTCCTGGACACAGCACTTAGTTAGCCGTGGTATATTGGCCGCATATCACAAACCGCCGAGGTGCCTTACTGCTATGATTAACTGGTTACCAACGTAACTAGAGCTGTAAAAATTTATGTTTTTTTATACCCGTGGTATAGGTCTGATATATCATGACTGTCAGTCAATCAGCATTCAGGGCTCAAACCACCCAGTTTATAATATAGTACATAGGAGATGGGACACACACACAAACCATCTATAGATACCTAACCTAAATACAGGCTAACGTTGACCTGTCATGCTTGCGAGCCATAAAGTATGCTAACAAAAATTTCAATCCATGTAAAATTATTATTAGGCTACAGTAAGTGAACTGCCTTCAGTCATATTTTACTGAGTGAGTGTGTGGGGAGCTGTCATATTGCCAAGACCATGTGTGTCAATTTGCAATCAGCAGCAGACACGTTTACTTGACTCCAATTGCACAGATTTGTAATTATGTGCAGACTAATAATTTGGCCGCAGGTCACTCGTAAATGTAAAGGGAGAAAGCCATAACAATGTGTCAAGGTATTGGAAAACACGAGGGGGCCGGGCAATAATCCGTGAGGCGCGCGCCAACCAACCGCCAACCCGTGCGCTGGCTGCAGAGGGATAACGTGCAAATGAAGCAAGGCAAGACACGAACATAGCGAACAACGGTTGACCGCGTACAGACACCGATGGTTTGAGGAGTTTGGCGTATGCGTTACATATTTTGGCATGTCACTGTGACTCGTTATTATTTGAAGAATACATATCTTTAGGACTTCACCTTCAAGGCACAATTACATGAGCGTGTGAAGCGGGTGACTACACATGGTCTTCTGTCTAACTACCCGAAGATTTCCTCGAAGGTCTCTTTGATAACAATCACTGAGCAAAATCCGCGTGAGAAGCAGACAGTCGCTCAGAGTTTGGGACCAGGGAGATTCCGAAATAGAGAGGGAACATTCATGTTATTTCTCAGGTAAATTCCCACATCCGGGTGTCACTTTTAAATCCATTGTTTTTGTTTCATTTCATTGTGTCCATTCATTTCATTTCATTGCTGTAGTCTAGCCTATTCTTATTTTCTGTTTTGTTTTATCTGTGTGAAGTTACTATTACTGACTGTATTGGCTACATTGTTGCAATGGATTGATTAGTTCTCTGCATTTGTCTAACGCATGCAATAGCCTAACACCAATAGTAGCCTAGCCTACTACATTCCATTGCAGGCAGCTTATAAATTAACAAAGTTGTATGGTAGGCTAGCCTATATTTGATGCAGAATGCGGTTTAAAAATGTGAAAATGTGAATTTGCATGTGAAAACATTTGGAAAGGCATCACGAGCTGGAGCATAGCTATTTAAATTAAATTAGTATCCAATCTGAAAGCTGCCAAACCAAATTCCATCAATATTCATTATGAGATGCAATGCTCTGGTATGAAGCACTGATGTTAATTGAATGTTTATTGGTAGGCTACAATATGTGATTTAATAAGGCAGAGTTAATGTAAATTAATTTGTAATAGATTTTGTGTGGAAATCTAAAGGTCTCTTCTCTTCAAGAAACAACATTTGGGTCCATCCAAATTGATAAGCAGCAACACCGCCGACCAGGGATGGAAATGAAGCTAGTCCATAGCCAGTGCTTTTCAGACTGGGCTTTTGGACCCTTGGCTACAGAGAATGTCACCTGGGCTAGTAGAAATGTCATTTTACTAACCTGGTTGGCCAGTGCCCAAAATCCTTAAATTGCCTTCCTGGCGCCAGTATGTGACAATAAAAACATAATAAACTCAAACTACAGCCTACCCAGCTGTATATACCAGCTCCTCAGCTCAGCCAGACTTCAGCACCACACCATTATGTCAAGGAGTTGTAGTTGGGTCATGCTAAAATGCAACAACACTTCCTTAACATGGCAGAAAAGTAGCTTTTTCTAATACTTAAATAGCATTTTATAAAGAAAGGAATCACCTGAACACAATTTAGAGGTGCAATCTGCAACTTCTCTGTCTCAATTGGCAATAACATGAATAAAAAACACAGCCTGAAATAAATAACATAAAAATAACAAACAAACAAGCAAAAATTCACAATATGCAGTATACCTCTCAATATACCTCTTCTCCCATTCTGGAGGACAGAGAGCGTCTTTGCCAGAGAACCACTTTTCAAATCACCTTTAAAACATACCTATTGCTGCAACTTGATATGAAAGAAGGTTACAACAAAAATGTACAATTTCTCAATAACTAAGAGGGAAATAAATGTGCTTGCTTCTTATTTGTAATTCTTTTCAGGGATGACTGCCATCTCTTTGTCAAGCATGTATTCACAGTCCCATGAAGCGTATCAGTAACCAGTTCACAATGGGCCAGGTTGACTGGAGTGATCATGTGTACGATCATCAGCATATGTCTTATACAAGCTGGAACTATGGAACTCTGGGTCAAACATTCATCTTGTTGACACATTGACTATTGAATCACACTACACCTTCAAGGTTATATAAATACTTATCTCCATATCATATTCTGTTAATTAAACATTTAGCATATGATAAGGGTGTCTGTTTAATCACAAAGGGTGATTGTGATGAAGAAGCCTTACATCTGTTAATACATAACTGATTCAGTAACATAATGAGAAAAATAAAATAGGTTTATGTATTGAGTGAGTAGAGATCATGTTTGTGTGTGCGTGTATGCATGTGTGGGTGTGTGTGTGTATGCATTTGTCCGTCCGTCCGTGTGTGTGAATATACATATTTAATTGGACAAAAAATATGTGCATCGGAATGCTAGTGTATGTGTGTCGATCTATCTACCTACTTGATAAGGAGGCCTACTCTGTCAGCATCAGTAACCCCAAGTGCCTCTGTTATGCCGATCGAATGCCTCCGTGCCTCTGTCTGCCTGCCTGTGTTAGTACACTGCCCGGGGGGGCTGTCACCGTGCTATGGGCTGTGGTTTCTCAGGAACCAGGCGGACAGAGAATGGGGCAATCCAGAGCTCTGTGCTAGTACGTAGACACACACACTTGTGTGCTAAACCTCACCAGCTGTGGATCAGCAACGGCAGTCAGGAGAAGGCCAAAGATAGCTGCGTGTAATGTACCTCTCCAGACCTTCTGGTCTGAGAAAACGCATCTCAAGCGAAAGAGTCGGCCATGACAGAGTCCTTTTGCCAGATCCAAACAGACCTGAAGTGTGTGAAGAATAGCTACTGGTCTACTGTAGGACTGATGAGGCTGATGTCCTGACTCTTTCTCTGTCAGTGAGGACCGAGGAGGAAATGATCATTCAACCAATGTGTGTAAGTAAACAGTGGGAAAATGTGTTGCACATCACGCAATCGTCAATTGTAATATTTGGAACTGGCTTCTGATGATGTGCTGCTGTCTCCTCTAGTTACAATGATGTGGGGGTTTTGATCACTGATTGTTTTTGCATGAGCAAAATGGGAGAGTAAAAGTGTGAATATGCATGTTTAAACATACTGTACATATATACACGTACACAATATACACATACACATATATATACAGAGGATACACAGTACACACGTACACATATATATACAGAGGATACACAGTATACTCGTACACACACACATACACACACACTTTTTCTAGTCAGGTCACATGGTCAAAAAAGAGTCTACATATGAATACTAAAACTAATGCACAGACACTAACATTACATTGTAGTTACAAGGCCGCTAACATACTCCTTGTCCTGCATGTGTGTGAGCGTGTAAAGGCTTTGAGGGTGTCTTGGGATTACCGTTGGACCATATGTTTAGGTCACAGACTTATCTGGACTGTAAAACACTTGTTGACCTTCCAAAGGAGCAACTTTCTGTATCAATCAATTGATCAATCAATCAATCAATAGTTTGATTGATTGAAATTCTATTGACAAATCTCTTCAGAGCCACTGTAAATTGAACTTGCCATTTTCCCTTCAAACATTGTTTGAGTCAGTACAACACCTCATAGGTTTGATGGCTGAAAGAAAATCTGTGTGGCTGACATGAAAGTGAATGCCTGATAGCATTGGTTCTTAATTTAACTAATGCATTGGCTGGACTTATCAGGTGTAATGCAGGAGTGATAACAGGCATCAGGTCTGTATGTGGTCGGCCTACTCCGTTCTGTACCATCTGAAGCATTGAAATAGCCAATTGCTGTCCAGATAGGAGCTTATTTGATTGGATTGATTGGGTGCTGATTGATTGGATGTATGTGCATTCTCCAGCCAACCTGTGACATTGATTGGTCAATTAAGTGCCAAGGAGGAAACAATGATAACTGATCTTATAAATACGGTACCTGTGTACACAGTATACTATAGTATCAACATTATAATGACATTTGTATTTGTATTTATTCTGCTTAGTATTTACATGGTAATGGAGTCAAGCATTTATAGCAGTATAGCAGGGATCATCAACTAGATTGAGCCGCGGGACGATTTCTTTCTTGAGCGGATGGTCGGAGAGCCAGAACATCATTATAGATCAATTGTAGACTGGAAATTGACTGCAAGAATCCCAAACAGATATAATATTTCAAACCTTGCTTACATTTCTATACAATCATGCCTCTTTATTATGCGTGGGAATACTTGGGAACAGATTTCCAAAATTAAAATCAATTGAAGCTGATTTCCTGGTGTTTTTTAAGTCTTTTATGTCCAACAATGACAATGTACATTTAAAAAATAATAATAATAATTTTATTTTTGCTCAGAAAACTAGGGGGGGCCAAATAAAACCGTGCTAGTTGGGGAACCCTGCAGTATAGTAACAAACATTGTAATGCCATTTGTATTTGTAATTATTCTGCTTAGTATTTACATGGTAATGGAGTCAAGCCTTTTACTCTTTTAGCCTTGTGTTTTTCAGTATGAATTTCAGGAATAAGATTTAACAAGGAACTAAACATGGGCTTTTTGGGGATTTGATCAAGACTGACAGCTGAGCTGATTCCTCTCCTTGGTCGTGTGGAAGAATGGTTGTTGCTTCCCGAATTTCTGACATTTACAAATAAAATGTCAATAACCAGAGGAGGGATAACAATCTTGTATTTCTTTATTGTTGTTGTTTACATATGAGTTATGCCAGGCTGCTGGGTGGCCATGGAGGTGTGTTTATCTCAGTAGTTCCTTTGTGAAGCAGTGTGTGGCTCTGAATGAATTAGTAGGTGTCTAATTAATGGCAGAAGACTGCAGTGCTTCTCTGGTTAATCACAGCGCACTGTGTTAGTCTTTATCTGCTCTGCACGGAGTGTGTGCTTTGGTGTGTGTGTGTGTAACAGTATAACTTTAGACCGTCCCCTCGCCCATACCCGGGCGCGAACCAGGGACCTTCTGCACACATCAACAGTCACCCTCGAAGCATCGTTACCCATCGCTCCACAAAAGCCGCGGCCCTTGCAGAGCAAGGGGAACTACTACTTCTAGGTCTCAGAGCAAGTGACGTCACTGATTGAAACACTATTTAGCGCCCACGCTAACTAAGCTAGCCGTTTCACATCCGTTACACTCACCCCCCTTTTGACCTTCCTCTTTTTTCCGCAGCAACCAGTAATCCGGGTCAACAGCATCAATGTAACAGTACAAATTTAAACCGTCCCCTCGCCCATACCCGGGCGCGAACCAGGGACCTTCTGCACACATCAACAGTCACCCTCGAAGCATCGTTACCCATCGCTCCACAAAAGCCGCGGCCCTTGCAGAGCAAGGGGAACTACTACTTCTAGGTCTCAGAGCAAGTGACGTCACTGATTGAAACACTATTTAGCGCCCACGCTAACTAAGCTAGCCGTTTCACATCCTTTACATGTGTGCCCATAGGCCTTTTTTTGTTGGGCTTTAGCATTAGTTTGAGTGTGTGCCTAGCTATCAGTGTGTATATGCAACCTGTGGTGCGTGCGTGCGTGCGTGCATGCGTGTGTGTTTAATGGTTCAGTGCAGCTCTCTGACCCAGACCGGTATGTGTACTGGGCACTGGCTGCTTGCTGGCTGATCCACATGCCTCAGTGAGCTGTGAAATCCCTTCGTACCATATCGATTTGGCTTCCATCTATATTGACAGAGCTCAACAGAGCCACTGTAAATCCCCCGCCCCCCTCCCCCCGCTCTTCTGAACCCAGCTATGGAGGGTGTTGCTATGGTAACAGCAGAACGCAAGGCACCCAGATCTCTGATTGGTCAGCCCTGATATCAGTTGGGTACCAGGGGATTTAAGGTCAAGGGTTAAATTGTGCCGGGGCCCGCCTGGAAAACACATTTGAAAGCAGTTTTAATGGCCATTGTTAAAAGTGGAGTATCACACCTACATCTATGAGGGAACTGAGCAAGCTGCACCAGAGCTTTTAGAGGCAACATGATTTAGGCTCCACGATTCACCATGAGCACATACTGTAGGGAAGACTGGGGTTAAGTGTAACACTACATTATAGTGTTTAAAACAGAGTTTTTTGTGACATTGAAGTCATCAATATATTGCTAACTTTAAGCAAGATATTGTTTAGAGTTTGTGATCTAGGTCATGATTAGCCTAATAGTGTAAATGCAGATAGGCAACCCTATGGTTCAGTCTATTTCTTTATCAACCCTATGGTTCAGTCTATTTCTTTATCAACCCTATGGTTCAGTCTATTTATTTATTGACACTATGGTTCAGTCTATTTCTTTATCAACCCTATGGTTCAGTCTATTTCTTTATTGACCCTATGGTTCAGTCTATTTATTTATTGACACTATGCTTCAGCCTATTTCTTTATCAACCCTATGGTTCAGTCTATTTCTTTATCAACCCTATGCTTCAGTCTATTTCTTTATCAACCCTATGCTTCAGTCTATTTCTTTATCAACCCTATGCTTCAGTCTATTTCTTTATCAACCCTATGCTTCAGTCTATTTCTTTATCAACCCTATGCTTCAGTCTATTTCTTTATCAACCCTATGCTTCAGTCTATTTCTTTATTGACACTATGGTTCAGTCTATTTCTTTATTGACGGTATGGTTCAGTCTATTTCTTTATCAACCCTATGCTTCATTCTATTTCTTTATCAACCCTATGGTTCAGTCTATTTCTTTATCAACCCTATGGTTCAGTCTATTTCTTTATCAACCCTATGGTTCAGTCTATTTCTTTATTGACGGTATCCTTCAGTCTATTTCTTTATCAACCCTATGGTTCAGTCTATTTCTTTATCAACACTATGGTTCAGTCTATTTCTTTATTGACACTATGCTTCAGTCTATTTCTTTATCAACCCTATGCTTCAGCCTATTTCTTTATCAACCCTATGGTTCAGTCTATTTCTTTATCAACCCTATGCTTCAGTCTATTTCTTTATTGACAGTATGGTTCAGTCTATTTCTTTATCAACCCTATGGTTCAGTCTATTTCTTTATCAACACTATGGTTCAGTCTATTTCTTTATCAACCCTATGGTTCAGTCTATTTCTTTATCAACCCTATGCTTCAGTCTATTTCTTTATTGACCCTATGGTTCAGTCTATTTCTTTATCAACCCTATGCTTCAGTCTATTTCTTTATCAACCCTATGGTTCAGTCTATTTCTTTATTGACGGTATGCTTCAGTCTATTTCTTTATCAACCCTATGCTTCAGTCTATTTCTTTATTGACGGTATGCTTCAGTCTATTTCTTTATTGACGGTATGCTTCAGCCTATTTCTTTATTGACGGTATGCTTCAGTCTATTTCTTTATCAACCCTATGCTTCAGTCTATTTCTTTATCAACCCTATGCTTCAGTCTATTTCTTTATTGACGGTATGCTTCAGTCTATTTCTTTATCAACCCTATGCTTCAGCCTATTTCTTTATCAACCCTATGGTTCAGTCTATTTCTTTATTGACAATATGCTGCATCAGTTGGGCTACAGGTGATAATGCTTATTGCTAAATAGCACACCTTTCTGATCAAATGGACCAATATGTGACTTGGATTATTTCTGGATGGAGAAATGATATTTTAGATTGGTATCAGCATAATTTAATAGTCATTAATTTACCTTTTAAAAAGTCAGCAAAACCGACCATCTCACAGTTGTTCAGTATGACTTGGTCCATTACAGCTATAGGAAAGTCTCCATGTTTTCCGGTTAACACTTTGATTCAGCTGGTATGCCTGATGCATCTTCAGCCCCACACTGTTTTAATAATCCAATTTTTAATTAGTTTGAATTAGAGGTCGACCGAATAATGATTTTTCAACGCCGATACCGATAATTGGAGGATAAAATTATGCCGATACCGATTAATCGCCCAATTTTATTTATTTATTTGTAATAATGACAATTACAACAATACTGAATGAACACTTATTTTAACTTAATATAATACATCAGTAAAATCTATTTAGCCTCAAATAAATAATTAAACATGTTCAATTTGGTTTAAATAATGCAAAAACAAAGTGTTGGAGAAGAAAGTAAAAGTGCAATATGTGCCATGTAAGAAAGCTAACGTTTAAGTTCCTTGCTCAGAACATGAGATTATATGAAAACTGGTGGTTCCTTTTAACATGAGTCTTCAGTATTCCCAGGTAAGAAGTTTTAGGTTGTAGTTATTATAGGAATTATAGGACTATTTATCTCTATACCATTTGTATTTCATTAACCTTTGACTACTGGATGTTCTTATAGGCACTTTAGTATTGCCAATGTAACAGTAAAGCTTCCGTCCCTCTCCTCGCTCCTACCTGGGCTCGAACCAGGAACACAACGACAACAGCCACCCTCGAAGCATCGTTACCCATCGCTCCACAAAAGCCACGGCCCTTGCAGAGCAAGGGGAACAACCACTCCAAGTCTCAGAGCGAGTGACTTTTGAAACGTTATTAGCGCGCACCCCGCTAACTAGCTAGCCATTTCACATCAGTTACACCAGCCTAATCTCGGGAGTTGATAGGCTTGAAGTCATAAACAACTGCTGGCAAACGCACGAAAGTGCTGTGTGAATGAATGTTTACGAGCCTGCTGGTGCCTACCATTGCTCAGTCAGACTGCTCTATCAAGTCATAGACTTAGTTATAACACGATAACACACAGAAATACGAGCCTTAGGTCATTAATATGGCCGAATCCGGAAACTATCATCTCGAAAACAAAACGTTTATTCTTTCAGTGAAATACGGAACCGTTCCGTATTTCATCTAACGGGTGGCATCCATAAGTCTAAATATTCCTGTTACATTGCACAACCTTCAGTGTTATATCATAATTACGTAAAATTCTAGCAAATTAGGCAGCCCAAACTGTTGCATATACACTGACTCTGCGTGCAATGAACGCAAGAGAAGTGACACAATTTCATACTGCTAACCTGGATTTCTTTTAGCTAAATATGCAGGTTTAAAAATATATACTTCTGTGTATTGATTTTAAGAAAGGCATTGATGTTTATGGTTAGGTACACATTGGAGCAACGATACGCACCGCATTGATTATATGCAACGCAGGACAGGCTAGATAAACTAGTAATATCATCAACCATGTGTAGTTAACTAGTGATTGTGATTGATTGATTGTTTTTTATAAGATAAGTTTAATGCTAGCTAGCAACTTACCTTGGCTTACTGCATTCGCGTAACAGGCAGTCTCCTCGTGGAGTGCAATGAGAGGCAGGTGGTTAGAGCGTTGTACTAGTTAACTGTAAGGTTGCAAGATTGAATCCCCCGAGCTGACAAGGTAAAAATCTGTCGTTCTGCCCCTGTACGAGGCAGTTAACCCACCATTCCTAGGCCGTCATTGAAAATAAGAATTTTTTCTTAACTGACTTGCCTAGTTAAATACAGAATAAATAAAGGTGTAAAAAAAATGTTTTTTTAAATCTGCCAAATCGGTGTCCAAAAATTGTTATGAAAACTTGAAATCGGCCCTAATTAATCGGCCATTCCGATTAATCGGTCGACCTCTAGTTTGAATTCAGTATGGCTGATAAAAATGTTAAAGGGGACACACATGGGTAAACATAATGTTAAAATAACAAATAATTGAACAAATAATAAAAAATGTGTTAAATAATAATAATGATAGAAACTTACATAAAGAATGACCCTTATGAAATAGTCAAAATCCATGGAGAAAAATGATTAGCAGAGAAGAATACTAAATGGGAGAATAGAATATTGATGAACTAGAGGCTGCCATAACCGGCCCCATGGGGAGCAGCTAACAGAAAAGTTCTGCTTCATTAGATATGTCGGCATGACTACAGCTAACACATTGTGTGTGTGTGTGTGTGTGTGTGTGTGTGTGTGTGTGTGTGTGTGTGTGTGTGTGTGTGTGTGTGTGTGTGTGTGTGTGTGTGTGTGTGTCAGTGCTAGGCTCTGGCGTTGTCATGGGTTCTGATCCCCTCTCCTCCGCCTTCTCAGTGTCTCTGATACATACTGCATGTGTGAACTGAGTACAATATGGACGGTTTATCTGTCAGCCAGGTATTATCATAATATTATCATAATGACTACCTATAGAACTCCCTCCTACCCATAGGGCACCTTTACTGAGCCAGTAGTTTGAAAATAGATCCACAAACTACGTTTGAGATTGTACATAGAAGTAGCAATGTACTCGTATCACTTACCTAGAGGCCAGAGAGACAGAATTACAGTGTGCTCCAGGTGGTGCATCAGTACACATAGAGGACCTCACTTCAACCCATATGCACATGTAAGACCGGCCTAGTCATCATAACAGGTTTAGGATGACTAAAGAGCCCAGAGGGTCAAGTGTCTTGAACTTGATACTAATTTACAATAACAAAAGAACAGTGTGAGATGATAATAATAATATGACAGAGATAATAATGATATGATGATACTGTCTGTATCTGAGGTGATTGGCAGGTAGCCTCTGGCCATGCTAGTATTTATAACCATTATTGGCTTTTTATTTCTTTATCCAGGAAGTCCCATTGAAGTGAGGCTAGTCTTTTACAAGGGAGACCTTAAATGATTGTATCAAAAGCCCAATAGAACATCTACTCCATCACTCATTTGCCAATGATCAGATTACTAGACATTCTGTTGCTCTTGCCTCACCCAACCCCTAATACAACGGGTCCCACTCTTCTTTCCCAGTATTTGGCCGATGGCCCTGTTCCACTAGGTGGTATGTCTGTTTTCACACATTTATCTTAGATGATCGTGTTACTCCTCTCCAGTCATCTGAACACATTACATCATCGCTTATAAAACACCAAATACGCTGCAGTTCAGAGGTCACCGAGTTCAGAGTTCACCGAGTTCTGAAGGCATGTGCAGGGGGACTTTGAGCGGGGGCCTTATCATGGACAGAGTGTGAGATAAACATGTGAAAAAAGAGAGGGAGAAAGGAGAGAAAGGGAGAGGGACTTTACAAGAGCTTTAGTGTCACGTGCAGCCAGGCTCCAAGGACATTCCCTCAGCTGTCAGCACGTTGTGTAAATCCCTGGCCTTCCAGAAACAGAAACACAGGGAGACAGACAGACAGCACGGTTATTATAAACAAAATAGAACCACAGTGCTTTGCAAAAGTACGTTTTTTTTAAACAGATTTAAGTCAAAACTGTAACTTGGCCACGCAGTAACATTTACAGTCTTCTTTAATAAGCAACTCCAGTGTAGATTTGGCTTTGTGTTGTAGGTTATTGTCTTGCTGAAAGGTGAATTCTGTGTCTGGTGTAAATCAGACTGAATCAGGTTTTTCTTTAGGATTTTGCCTGTACTTAGCTCCATCCTGTTTATTTTTATCCTGAAATGTTTTGATGTTTTGTGTTGGATTTGCCCCAAACATAAGGATTTGCATTCAGGCCAAAAAGTGTATTCCTTTGCAGCATTTTTAGTTTGTTTGCAGTATTACTTTAGTGCCTTGTTGCATACAAGATGCCTTACTTGGAATATTTGTTTCTGTATATTTGTATTATTTTCACTGTCATTTAAGTAATTATCGTGGAGTCACTACAATGTTGTTAATCCATCCTCAGTTTTCTCCCATCACATCCATTCAACTCTGTAACTGTTTTAAAATCACCAATGGCCTCATGGTAACATCCCTGATCAGTTTCATTCCTGTGCTGCATCTCAGTTCAGAAGGACGGTGGTTTAATACATCATCCACAGCATAATTATTAACTCGACCATGATTAAAGAGATATTCAAAGTCTGATTTGTTATTGTTACCCATCTACCAATCACTGCCCTTCTTTATGAGGCTTTCTAAAAGCTCCCTGGTCTTTGTAGTTGAATCTGTGCTTGAAATTCAATACTTAACTGAGGGACCTTACAGACGTATGTATGGGGGACAATAGTTCCCCCCCACCCCTCATCAATCATAACACAATACCCCATCATGACAAAGCAAAACTGGTTATTATAAATTTTAGCAAATTGATTAAAAATAGAAAACAGAAATGTCACATTTACATAAGTATTCTTACCCTTTACTCAGTACTAGTGATGCACCGATATTACATTTTTGGCTGATATTTTCCTTGCCAAAAAAACCCCGATACCGATAACCGATATTTAACATTTTAGGGGCCTTTTAAGCATTCTAGTACAGTTAAATAGTTAACACACACACACATGGACGTAGCGGTCTAAGGCACTGCATCTCAGTGCAAGAGGCGTCACTACAGTCCCTGGTTCGAATCCAAGCTGTATCACATCCGGCCGTGATTGGGAGTCCCATGGGGCGGCGCACAATTGGCCCAGCGTCGTCCAGGTTTGGCCGGGGTAGGCCGCCATAAGAATTTGTTCTTAACTGACTTGCCTAGTTAAATAAAGGTTACATACACACACTGACCAAAAAGTTATTTTGTTGGCATTTATGTATGTCCCCATTACATGTAAAACATAATCAAAACCTATTTCTTTCACTTACTTGCTGTGCTGTTTCGTTGTTCATTTGTTCAGTCATTTCATTCTCAACCAGGATTTCTATGGAACACCTTTTGGGTCTTTGCGTGTCAATAACACTATTTGATGAGTCAAATAACACTATTTGACTTGCCAAATAAGCTTGTTGACCAATCAGGACCTGAATATGACTGCACATCACATAATAATTTAGCGCGTTCATTCATTTCTTACGTAGTTATTACACATTGATTACACTATCACTCATATTTCATATGTCACAACGATTCATTGATACATATGCTATGATGCTGGTAAAGTTGTCTTGCGCACCTACAGTGCTGGTCATAAAAAAAAGCTAGCTAGCTCATGGATGCAAACAATGTTCTTCCCCAAAAACATAGCAAAATGACATCATCTGTTTCAGTAGCTATAGTTAGCTAGCTAACTATATAGCTAGGTGTCATCATCTAAAATAACCCTAATTTATAAGACAGTTCTTATTTGATTAATAGTGGGCGGACCCATCTATGTGAAGCTAGCCACAATAAGGATTAGCCACAATAGTGGACTTTTCGGTTAGCCTTCAAAATAAAAGTATGTCATTGACAGTGATGCAAATTAATACAAATAGTAGAATTATTCCATAATGGATTAGATGCTAAACGAGGTTGGAATGTTGTTATATAAAATCAACAAAATACAATAATTAGTTAATTTGACAAAAATCTGTTAAAACCACACTGGAAGTATTATACATTAGAATTGCATTGGGGGCATACTTATTTCACTGTACAGCCTTACCTATGGATTGTGGATCAATGACATGGAGTATCAGTCTACTCAGTGACACCCAGACACTCAGTGACACCCAGAGAACATTAGCTCTCTTAACTGTGAATTGAGCCACATTTATTATCAACCTACGTGTATTGAACACTATTCCAGAGGAAAAACAATACTGCGTGAATGTTTTGGAGTCTGACAACTCTGGCTATTGAGTAGACTGATACCCCATTTCATTGATCCCCAATCCTTAGGTAAAGCTGTACAGTGCAATATGAATGTCAATACATACAATAGGCTGACTGGGTATGTGATTTCACACAGTCACAGTCCTGCGATAAGAGCTACAACGCTAATATTTGCGTAAACTTTTCACAGTTGTGTAATGTGGGTGTCACCGAATAGACTGATACCCCATTTCATTTTCACATTCCAACCTTGTTTAAAACCTCTTAGAACTACCCATCCCGGATCTGGTATATTTGTCATCAGCAACCGCTGAATAGCATAGCGCAACAGTCTAAAAATATTACTAAAAAATATTAATATCCATGAAATCACAAGTGAAATATAGTGAAACACAGCTTAGCCTTTTGTTAATCACCCTGTCGTCTCAGATTTTGAAATTATGCTTTACAGTGAAAGCAATACAAGCGTTTGTGTAAGTTTATCGATAGCCTAGCATAGGATTATGTACACTTAGCATCAGGAAGCTTGGTCACGAAAAGCAATCAAATTAACCGTTTACCTTTGACGATCTTCGGATGTTTTCATTCACGAGACTCCCAGTTAGACAGCAAATGTTCCTTTTGTTCCATAAAGATATTTTTTATATCCAAATACCTCCGTTAGTTTAGTGCGTTATGCCCAGGAATCCACCGAAATAGCGGTCACGACAACGCAGACAAAAATTCCAAATTATATCCATAATTTTGACAGAAACATGGCAAACATTTTTTATAATCAATCCTCAAGGTGTTTTTCAAATATCTATTAGATAATATATCAACCGGGACAGTTGGCTTTTCACTAGTGTCACAGGCCGGCTCATAGCTTGTGGCAAAAATGAGGGGACGCGAACAACAGGTATAGGCCAATTAAAAAATCTTCTTTATTGTAAACAAAACTATTAACTTTAAACTAAGAAAAGGGAATGAGGTGTGGAAGTATCATAATGTAAGGTGTATGTAAAGTGCATGGATGCGTGAATCTGTGTGTGTGAATGACTGAGTGAAAACTATGCAAAACTACAAAAGAACAAACCAAACAGGTTCATACCTGGAGGAGCGGAGAGAGAGAGAGAGAGAGAGAAGTGATTAGTGACAGTTTAAATACTCTGATCCCAGGTGACTCCAATCACTAACGACCCTCCTCTGCCTGCAGGAGGAACCGCCCCTGCAATGCACAGGTGGAGCCGTGACACCCCCCTCCTTAAAATGAGGGTCCCACCCTCAACCCAACATCCTCCAACATATTCAAAACAATTCAAATTTCCCCAAAAACAAAAAAAAGGATACCAGTCCCGGCTCCTAGTAGTAGCCCCGTGTCCCCCAACTGACTGTCCGCCCCTCAAACTCGGCAGCCCTAGTACCTGGGGAGCAATTTAAGAGGAAAGAGGTGCAGATAGGGGTCAGCAATCAATCAAGTTGTAGAAACATCTCAAGAATTATTCATGGAAACAGGATGCACCTGAGCTCATTTTTGAGGCTCATAGCAAAGGGTCTGAATACTTATGTATAAATGGTATTTCTGTTTTATATGTTTAATAGATTTGCAAACATTTCTAAAAACCTGTTTTCGCTTTGTCATTTGGGGTATTGTGTGTAGATTGATGAGGAAAATGTTTTATAAATTCCACTTTGGAATAAGGCTGTAACGTAACAAAATGTTGAAAAAGGGAAGGGGTCTGAATACTTTCCGAATGCACCGTATATTGATGTATATAGTTGATACTTTTCACCAAAAAAAGTCCTTGCAGCAAAATACACATTCAAAACAGTAGACATTAGCAGGCTATAATTTTGTAGCGTGTGTGTCAGAACCCAGAGCCAAATCTCACGTAAACACTGGCCAGCTATGCTAACAGCCTGTCACGAGAGATGAGCCTGTCACGAGAGACGAGCCTGTCACGAGAGACTGTGTCTGTGTTTGTGTGTGCATCTTTATTTTGGATTAGAGGTTAAACGAGTGCAAGACGTTGAGCAGCTTTCCGTGTCAGATGCATTATAGTAATGACAGGTCTGTGATTTCTCCAACTTCATGGACCATCATTATAGTAATGACAGGTCTGTGATTTCTCCAACCTCAAGGACCATCATTATAGTAATGACAGGTCTGTGATTTCTCCAACCTCAAGGTTGTGATTTTAGAATATTATCCCATATTGTCCTATATCCCATATTGTCCCTATATCCCATATTGTCCTATATCCCATATTGTCCTATATCCCATATTGTCCCCATATCCCATATTGTCCCTATATCCCATATTGTCCTATATCCCATATTGTCCCTATATCCCATATTGTCCTATATCCCATATTGTCCTATATCCCATATTGTCCTATATCCCATATTGTCCTATATCCCATATTGTCCTATATCCCATATTGTCCCTATATCCCATATTGTCCTATATCCCATATTGTCCCTATATCCCATATTGTCCTATATCCCATATTGTCCTATATCCCATATTGTCCTATATCCCATATTGTCCTATATCCCATATTGTCCCTATATCCCATATTGTCCTATATCCCATATTGTCCTATATCCCATATTGTCCCTATATCCCATATTGTCCCTATATCCCATATTGTCCCTATATCCCATATTGTCCCTATATCCCATATTGTCCCTATATCCCATATTGTCCTATATCCCATATTGTCCCTATATCCCATATTGTCCCTATATCCCATATTGTCCCTATATCCCATATTGTCCCTATATCCCATATTGTCCTATATCCCATATTGTCCTATATCCCATATTGTCCCCATATCCCATATTGTCCCTATATCCCATATTGTCCCTATATCCCATATTGTCCTATATCCCATATTGTCTCTATATCCCATATTGTCCCTATATCCCATATTGTCCCTATATCCCATATTGTCCCTATATCCCATATTGTCCTATATCCCATATTGTCCCTATATCCCATATTGTCCTATATCCCATATCGTCCCTATATCCCATATTGTCCCTATATCCCATATTCCCAGCTAGCCTACAGCTTTATTATTACATTCCCTGGATCTGAAAGTCCTCACTAATCTCAGAAAAAATATGTTGGTTTGTTATGTAAGTGAGAGAAAGTAGAACAGGGGATTAGTTGTTTCCAAGTCCATGGAAAATCATCTGTTAAATTGATTTAATCTCCAGGTGTAATTGTGTGACCCGCCTTTTGTCCAGATCAGATAAGCCATGTGCCAAAACCTCTAAAAGAGAACACGTTGGCTCCCTGTTGTTGCTGCACAAGAGAGAGTTACATTTGTAACCATGGAGAGCCTTCTCTTGGTACCAAGGTGACCACTTCTCTTCTTTTTTTTTGCTGCTGGACATGAAAAAAACCAAGATGTTCCATCAAAGTGGAGCAGCTTTACAGTCCAGTAACTCTTCTGGTGAAAGAGAGGCAAATAATACTCTGTGGGCAATATCAACTCCTTCTATCTTATTCAGAGAGGCTGAATGACATGATGAATAAGGCTAAGTCTGTTTACCAGTGAGTTTTAAAGTGCAGTGGCAATGGCCAATCATTCTCTATGAGGCGTCTTTCATTACTGTCCTCAACTGCCGTTTGTAGAGTTAACTGGGGATGAGAAGTTAAGATGGAATTGACTTCAACCCAGGGGGCCGAACATACACTGTGTACTAAGCATCCTATGTGATGGCACAGCAAAATGTCAATGTCAGTTGCACATATGTAGTGTATTGGCTTGGACACTTTACACTGGGCCATGACCCTATGCCTTAGGATCCGTATTTGGGTCACAGTACTGCATCACTAGACTGTCTACCTGGGTTCTAAAAAGAGATTAAAGGTTTCTGAGTAGGAGGCTATTTTGAGGAGTCTTCAGGCGAGGGCCATTGAAAGAGTTTTATTAGGTCAAAATGTCATCAGAGATTTGTCTGAGGACAAAGAGCTCTAATGGAATGTTGGCAGAGTTCCAGTGTTCCCTGAAGTGTTCTATTTGCAGCAAACATGTTACTTAGTTACAATTTCAGTTGAACATTCCAAAATGTCACGGTTAAACGGCAAACAGCCAACATCAGTTGGACTGCTAGCGGTAAGGACCGGCGGTAAGGACCGCTAGCCAACATCAGTTGGACTGCTAGCGGTAAGAACCGGCGGTAAGGACCGCTAGCCAACATCAGTTGGACTGCTAGCGGTAAGGACCGGTGGTAAGGACCGCTAGCCAACATCAGTTGGACTGCTAGCGGTAAGAACCGGCGGTAAGGACCGCTAGCCAACATCAGTTGGACTGCTAGCGGTAAGAACCGGCGGTAAGGACCGCTAGCCAACATCAGTTGGACTGCTAGCGGTAAGAACCGGCGGTAAGGACCGCTAGCCAACATCAGTTGGACTGCTAGCGGTAAGGACCGGCGGTAAGGACCGCTAGCCAACATCAGTTGGACTGCTAGCGGTAAGAACCGGCGGTAAGGACCGCTAGCCAACATCAGTTGGACTGCTAGCGGTAAGAACCGGCGGTAAGGACCGCTAGCCAACATCAGTTGGACTGCTAGCGGTAAGGACCGGCGGTAAGGACCGCTAGCCAACATCAGTTGGACTGCTAGCGGTAAGGACCGGCGGTAAGGACCACTAGCCAACATCAGTTGGACTGCTAGCGGTAAGGACCACTAGCCAACATCAGTTGGACTGCTAGCGGTAAGAACCGGCGGTAAGGACCGCTAGCCAACATCAGTTGGACTGCTAGCGGTAAGAACCGGCGGTAAGGACCGCTAGCCAACATCAGTTGGACTGCTAGTGCTAGCGGTAAGGACCGCTAGCCAACATCAGTTGGACTGCTAGCGGTAAGGACCGGCGGTAAGGACCGCTAGCCAACATCAGTTGGACTGCTAGCGGTAAGAACCGGCGGTAAGGACCGCTAGCCAACATCAGTTGGACTGCTAGTGCTAGCGGTAAGGACCGCTAGCCAACATCAGTTGGACTGCTAGCGGTAAGGACCGGCGGTAAGGACCGCTAGCCAACATCAGTTGGACTGCTAGCGGTAAGGACCGGCGGTAAGGACCGCTAGCCAACATCAGTTGGACTGCTGGCGGTAAGGACTGGCGGTAACGACCGCTAGCCAACACCAGTTGGACTGCTGGCAGTAAGGACCGGCGGTAAGGACCGCTAGCCAACATCAGTTGGACTGCTAGCGGTAAGGACCGGCGGTAAGGACCGCTAGCCAACATCAGTTGGACTGCTGGCGGTAAGGACTGGCGGTAAGGACCGCTAGCCAACATCAGTTGGACTGCTAGCGGTAAGGACCGGCGGTAAGGACCGCTAGCCAACATCAGTTGGACAGCTAGCGGTAAGGACTGGCGGTAAGGACCGAAGGTAAGGACGGCTAGCGGTAAGGACTGGCGGTAAGGACCGGCGGTAAGGACTGCTAACCAACATCAGTTGGACTGCTAGCTGTAAGGACCGGCGGTAAGGACCGCTAGCCAACATCAGTTGGACTGCTAGCGGTAAGGACCGGCGGTAAGGACCACTAGCCAACATCAGTTGGACTGCTAGCGGTAAGGACCACTAGCCAACATCAGTTGGACTGCTAGCGGTAAGAACCGGCGGTAAGGACCGCTAGCCAACATCAGTTGGACTGCTAGCGGTAAGAACCGGCGGTAAGGACCGCTAGCCAACATCAGTTGGACTGCTAGTGCTAGCGGTAAGGACCGCTAGCCAACATCAGTTGGACTGCTAGCGGTAAGAACCGGCGGTAAGGACCACTAGCCAACATCAGTTGGACTGCTAGCGGTAAGGACCGGCGGTAAGGACCGCTAGCCAACATCAGTTGGACTGCTAGCGGTAAGAACCGGCGGTAAGGACCGCTAGCCAACATCAGTTGGACTGCTAGCGGTAAGAACCGGCGGTAAGGACCGCTAGCCAACATCAGTTGGACTGCTAGCGGTAAGGACCGGCGGTAAGGACCGCTAGCCAACATCAGTTGGACTGCTAGCGGTAAGAACCGGCGGTAAGGACCGCTAGCCAACATCAGTTGGACTGCTAGCGGTAAGAACCGGCGGTAAGGACCGCTAGCCAACATCAGTTGGACTGCTAGCGGTAAGGACCGGCGGTAAGGACCGCTAGCCAACATCAGTTGGACTGCTAGCGGTAAGGACCGGCGGTAAGGACCACTAGCCAACATCAGTTGGACTGCTAGCGGTAAGGACCACTAGCCAACATCAGTTGGACTGCTAGCGGTAAGAACCGGCGGTAAGGACCGCTAGCCAACATCAGTTGGACTGCTAGCGGTAAGAACCGGCGGTAAGGACCGCTAGCCAACATCAGTTGGACTGCTAGTGCTAGCGGTAAGGACCGCTAGCCAACATCAGTTGGACTGCTAGCGGTAAGGACCGGCGGTAAGGACCGCTAGCCAACATCAGTTGGACTGCTAGCGGTAAGAACCGGCGGTAAGGACCGCTAGCCAACATCAGTTGGACTGCTAGTGCTAGCGGTAAGGACCGCTAGCCAACATCAGTTGGACTGCTAGCGGTAAGGACCGGCAGTAAGGACCGCTAGCCAACATCAGTTGGACTGCTAGCGGTAAGGACCGGCGGTAAGGACCGCTAGCCAACATCAGTTGGACTGCTAGCGGTAAGGACCACTAGCCAACATCAGTTGGACTGCTAGCGGTAAGGACCGGCGGTAAGGACCACTAGCCAACATCAGTTGGACTGCTAGCGGTAAGGACCACTAGCCAACATCAGTTGGACTGCTAGCGGTAAGAACCGGCGGTAAGGACCGCTAGCCAACATCAGTTGGACTGCTAGCGGTAAGAACCGGCGGTAAGGACCGCTAGCCAACATCAGTTGGACTGCTAGTGCTAGCGGTAAGGACCGCTAGCCAACATCAGTTGGACTGCTAGCGGTAAGAACCGGCGGTAAGGACCACTAGCCAACATCAGTTGGACTGCTAGCGGTAAGGACCGGCGGTAAGGACCGCTAGCCAACATCAGTTGGACTGCTAGCGGTAAGAACCGGCGGTAAGGACCGCTAGCCAACATCAGTTGGACTGCTAGCGGTAAGAACCGGCGGTAAGGACCGCTAGCCAACATCAGTTGGACTGCTAGCGGTAAGGACCGGCGGTAAGGACCGCTAGCCAACATCAGTTGGACTGCTAGCGGTAAGAACCGGCGGTAAGGACCGCTAGCCAACATCAGTTGGACTGCTAGCGGTAAGAACCGGCGGTAAGGACCGCTAGCCAACATCAGTTGGACTGCTAGCGGTAAGGACCGGCGGTAAGGACCGCTAGCCAACATCAGTTGGACTGCTAGCGGTAAGGACCGGCGGTAAGGACCACTAGCCAACATCAGTTGGACTGCTAGCGGTAAGGACCACTAGCCAACATCAGTTGGACTGCTAGCGGTAAGAACCGGCGGTAAGGACCGCTAGCCAACATCAGTTGGACTGCTAGCGGTAAGAACCGGCGGTAAGGACCGCTAGCCAACATCAGTTGGACTGCTAGTGCTAGCGGTAAGGACCGCTAGCCAACATCAGTTGGACTGCTAGCGGTAAGGACCGGCGGTAAGGACCGCTAGCCAACATCAGTTGGACTGCTAGCGGTAAGAACCGGCGGTAAGGACCGCTAGCCAACATCAGTTGGACTGCTAGTGCTAGCGGTAAGGACCGCTAGCCAACATCAGTTGGACTGCTAGCGGTAAGGACCGGCAGTAAGGACCGCTAGCCAACATCAGTTGGACTGCTAGCGGTAAGGACCGGCGGTAAGGACCGCTAGCCAACATCAGTTGGACTGCTGGCGGTAAGGACTGGCGGTAAGGACCGCTAGCCAACACCAGTTGGACTGCTGGCAGTAAGGACCGGCGGTAAGGACCGCTAGCCAACATCAGTTGGACTGCTAGCGGTAAGGACCGGCGGTAAGGACCACTAGCCAACATCAGTTGGACTGCTGGCGGTAAGGACTGGCGGTAAGGACCGCTAGCCAACATCAGTTGGACTGCTAGCGGTAAGGACCGGCGGTAAGGACCGCTAGCCAACATCAGTTGGACAGCTAGCGGTAAGGACTGGCGGTAAGGACCGAAGGTAAGGACTGCTAGCGGTAAGGACTGGCGGTAAGGACCGGCGGTAAGGACTGCTAACCAACATCAGTTGGACTGCTAGCGGTAAGGACCGGCGGTAAGGACCGCTAGCCAACATCAGTTGGACTGCTAGCGGTAAGGACTGGCGGTAAGGACCGCTAGCCAACATCAGTTGGACTGCTAGTGCTAGCGGTAAGGACCGCTAGCCAACATCAGTTGGACTGCTAGCGGTAAGGACCGGCGGTAAGGACCGCTAGCCAACATCAGTTGGACTGCTAGCGGTAAGAACCGGCGGTAAGGACCGCTAGCCAACATCAGTTGGACTGCTAGTGCTAGCGGTAAGGACCGCTAGCCAACATCAGTTGGACTGCTAGCGGTAAGGACCGGCAGTAAGGACCGCTAGCCAACATCAGTTGGACTGCTAGCGGTAAGGACCGGCGGTAAGGACCGCTAGCCAACATCAGTTGGACTGCTGGCGGTAAGGACTGGCGGTAAGGACCGCTAGCCAACACCAGTTGGACTGCTGGCAGTAAGGACCGGCGGTAAGGACCGCTAGCCAACATCAGTTGGACTGCTAGCGGTAAGGACCGGCGGTAAGGACCACTAGCCAACATCAGTTGGACTGCTGGCGGTAAGGACTGGCGGTAAGGACCGCTAGCCAACATCAGTTGGACTGCTAGCGGTAAGGACCGGCGGTAAGGACCGCTAGCCAACATCAGTTGGACAGCTAGCGGTAAGGACTGGCGGTAAGGACCGAAGGTAAGGACTGCTAGCGGTAAGGACTGGCGGTAAGGACCGGCGGTAAGGACTGCTAACCAACATCAGTTGGACTGCTAGCGGTAAGGACCGGCGGTAAGGACCGCTAGCCAACATCAGTTGGACTGCTAGCGGTAAGGACTGGCGGTAAGGACCGCTAGCCAACATCAGTTGGACTGCTGGCGGTAAGGACTGGCGGTAAGGACCGCTAGCCAACATGTTGGACTGCTAGCGGTAAGGACCGGCGGTAAGGACCGCTAGCCAACATCAGTTGGACAGCTAGCGGTAAGGACTGGCGGTAAGGACCGAAGGTAAGGACGGCTAGCGGTAAGGACTGGCGGTAAGGACCGGCGGTAAGGACTGCTAACCAACATCAGTTGGACTGCTAGCTGTAAGGACCGGCGGTAAGGACCGCTAGCCAAAATCAGTTGGACTGCTAGCGGTAAGCACCGGCGGTAAGGACCGCTAGCCAACATCAGTTGGACTGCTAGCGGTAAGGACCGGTGGTAAGGACCACTAGCCAACATCAGTTGGACTGCTAGCGGTAAGGACCGGCGGTAAGGACCGCTAGCCAACATCAGTTGGACTGCTAGCGGTAATAACCGGCGGTAAGGACCGCTAGCCAACATCAGTTGGACTGCTAGCGGTAAGACCCGGCGGTAAGGACCGCTAGCCAACATCAGTTGGACTGCTAGCGGTAAGGACCGGCGGTAAGGACCGCTAGCCAACATCAGTTGGACTGCTAGCGGTAAGAACCGGCGGTAAGGACCGCTAGCCAACATCAGTTGGACTGCTAGCGGTAAGAACCGGCGGTAAGGACCGCTAGCCAACATCAGTTGGACTGCTAGCGGTAAGGACCGGCGGTAAGGACCGCTAGCCAACATCAGTTGGACTGCTAGCGGTAAGGACCGGCGGTAAGGACCACTAGCCAACATCAGTTGGACTGCTAGCGGTAAGGACCACTAGCCAACATCAGTTGGACTGCTAGCGGTAAGAACCGGCGGTAAGGACCGCTAGCCAACATCAGTTGGACTGCTAGCGGTAAGAACCGGTGGTAAGGACCGCTAGCCAACATCAGTTGGACTGCTAGTGCTAGCGGTAAGGACCGCTAGCCAACATCAGTTGGACTGCTAGCGGTAAGGACCGCTAGCCAACATCAGTTGGACTGCTAGCGGTAAGAACCGGCGGTAAGGACCGCTAGCCAACATCAGTTGGACTGCTAGCGGTTAAGACCGGCGGTAAGGACCGCTAGCCAACATCAGTTGGACAGCTAGCGGTAAGGACTGGCGGTAAGGACCGAAGGTAAGGACGGCTAGCGGTAAGGACTGGCGGTAAGGACCGGCGGTAAGGACTGCTAACCAACATCAGTTGGACTGCTAGCTGTAAGGACCGGCGGTAAGGACCGCTAGCCAACATCAGTTGGACTGCTAGCGGTAAGGACCGGCGGTAAGGACCACTAGCCAACATCAGTTGGACTGCTAGCGGTAAGGACCACTAGCCAACATCAGTTGGACTGCTAGCGGTAAGAACCGGCGGTAAGGACCGCTAGCCAACATCAGTTGGACTGCTAGCGGTAAGAACCGGCGGTAAGGACCGCTAGCCAACATTAGTTGGACTGCTAGTGCTAGCGGTAAGGACCGCTAGCCAACATCAGTTGGACTGCTAGCGGTAAGAACCGGCGGTAAGGACCGCTAGCCAACATCAGTTGGACTGCTAGCGGTAAGGACCGGTGGTAAGGACCGCTAGCCAACATCAGTTGGACTGCTAGCGGTAAGGACCGGCGGTAAGGACCGCTAGCCAACATCAGTTGGACTGCTAGCGGTAAGGACCGGCGGTAAGGACCACTAGCCAACATCAGTTGGACTGCTAGCGGTAAGGACCACTAGCCAACATCAGTTGGACTGCTAGCGGTAAGAACCGGCGGTAAGGACCGCTAGCCAACATCAGTTGGACTGCTAGTGGTAAGAACCGGCGGTAAGGACCGCTAGCCAACATCAGTTGGACTGCTAGTGCTAGCGGTAAGGACCGCTAGCCAACATCAGTTGGACTGCTAGCGGTAAGAACCGGCGGTAAGGACCGCTAGCCAACATCAGTTGGACTGCTAGCGGTAAGGACCGGCGGTAAGGACCGCTAGCCAACATCAGTTGGACAGCTAGCGGTAAGGACTGGCGGTAAGGACCGAAGGTAAGGACGGCTAGCGGTAAGGACTGGCGGTAAGGACCGGCGGTAAGGACTGCTAACCAACATCAGTTGGACTGCTAGCTGTAAGGACCGGCGGTAAGGACCGCTAGCCAACATCAGTTGGACTGCTAGCGGTAAGGACCGGCGGTAAGGACCACTAGCCAACATCAGTTGGACTGCTAGCGGTAAGAACCGGCGGTAAGGACCGCTAGCCAACATCAGTTGGACTGCTAGCGGTAAGAACCGGCGGTAAGGACCGCTAGCCAACATCATTTGGACCGCTAGTGCTAGCGGTAAGGACCGCTAGCCAACATCAGTTGGACTGCTAGCGGTAAGAACCGGCGGTAAGGACCGCTAGCCAACATCAGTTGGACTGCTAGCGGTAAGGACCGGTGGTAAGGACCGCTAGCCAACATCAGTTGGACTGCTAGCGGTAAGAACCGGCGGTAAGGACCGCTAGCCAACATCAGTTGGACTGCTAGCGGTAAGGACCGGTGGTAAGGACCGCTAGCCAACATAAGTTGGACTGCTAGCGGTAAGGACCGGCGGTAAGGACCGCTCGCCAACATCAGTTGGACTGCTAGCGGTAAGGACCACTAGCCAACATCAGTTGGACTGCTAGCGGTAAGAACCGGCGGTAAGGACCGCTAGCCAACATCAGTTGGACTGCTAGCGGTAAGAACCGGCGGTAAGGACCGCTAGCCAACATCAGTTGGACTGCTAGTGCTAGCGGTAAGGACCGCTAGCCAACATCAGTTGGACTGCTAGCGGTAAGGACCGGCGGTAAGGACCGCTAGCCAACATCAGTTGGACTGCTAGCGTTAAGAACCGGCGGTAAGGACCGCTAGCCAACATCAGTTGGACTGCTAGTGCTAGCGGTAAGGACCGCTAGCCAACATCAGTTGGACTGCTAGCGGTAAGGACCGGCGGTAAGGACCGCTAGCCAACATCAGTTGGACTGCTAGCGGTAAGGACCGGCGGTAAGGACCGCTAGCCAACATCAGTTGGACTGCTGGCGGTAAGGACTGGCGGTAAGGACCGCTAGCCAACACCAGTTGGACTGCTGGCAGTAAGGACCGGCGGTAAGGACCGCTAGCCAACATCAGTTGGACTGCTAGCGGTAAGGACCGGCGGTAAGGACCGCTAGCCAACATCAGTTGGACAGCTAGCGGTAAGGACTGGCGGTAAGGACCGAAGGTAAGGACTGCTAGCGGTAAGGACTGGCGGTAAGGACCGGCGGTAAGGACTGCTAACCAACATCAGTTGGACTGCTAGCTGTAAGGACCGGCGGTAAGGACCGCTAGCCAACACCAGTTGGACTGCTGGCAGTAAGGACCGGCGGTAAGGACCGCTAGCCAACATCAGTTGGACTGCTAGCGGTAAGGACCGGCGGTAAGGACCGCTAGCCAACATCAGTTGGACAGCTAGCGGTAAGGACTGGCGGTAAGGACCGAAGGTAAGGACTGCTAGCGGTAAGGACTGGCGGTAAGGACCGGCGGTAAGGACTGCTAACCAACATCAGTTGGACTGCTAGCTGTAAGGACCGGCGGTAAGGACCGCTAGCCAACATCAGTTGGACTGCTAGCGGTAAGGACCGGCGGTAAGGACCGCTAGCCAACATCAGTTGGACTGCTAGCGGTAAGAACCGGCGGTAAGGACCGCTAGCCAACATTAGTTGGACTGCTAGTGCTAGCGGTAAGGACCGCTAGCCAACATCAGTTGGACTGCTAGCGGTAAGAACCGGCGGTAAGGACCGCTAGCCAACATCAGTTGGACTGCTAGCGGTAAGGACCGGTGGTAAGGACCGCTAGCCAACATCAGTTGGACTGCTAGCGGTAAGGACCGGCGGTAAGGACCGCTAGCCAACATCAGTTGGACTGCTAGCGGTAAGGACCGGCGGTAAGGACCACTAGCCAACATCAGTTGGACTGCTAGCGGTAAGGACCACTAGCCAACATCAGTTGGACTGCTAGCGGTAAGAACCGGCGGTAAGGACCGCTAGCCAACATCAGTTGGACTGCTAGCGGTAAGAACCGGCGGTAAGGACCGCTAGCCAACATCAGTTGGACTGCTAGTGCTAGCGGTAAGGACCGCTAGCCAACATCAGTTGGACTGCTAGCGGTAAGGACCGCTAGCCAACATCAGTTGGACTGCTAGCGGTAAGAACCGGCGGTAAGGACCGCTAGCCAACATCAGTTGGACTGCTAGCGGTAAGGACCGGCGGTAAGGACCGCTAGCCAACATCAGTTGGACAGCTAGCGGTAAGGACTGGCGGTAAGGACCGAAGGTAAGGACGGCTAGCGGTAAGGACTGGCGGTAAGGACCGGCGGTAAGGACTGCTAACCAACATCAGTTGGACTGCTAGCTGTAAGGACCGGCGGTAAGGACCGCTAGCCAACATCAGTTGGACTGCTAGCGGTAAGGACCGGCGGTAAGGACCACTAGCCAACATCAGTTGGACTGCTAGCGGTAAGAACCGGCGGTAAGGACCGCTAGCCAACATCAGTTGGACTGCTAGCGGTAAGAACCGGCGGTAAGGACCGCTAGCCAACATCATTTGGACCGCTAGTGCTAGCGGTAAGGACCGCTAGCCAACATCAGTTGGACTGCTAGCGGTAAGAACCGGCGGTAAGGACCGCTAGCCAACATCAGTTGGACTGCTAGCGGTAAGGACCGGTGGTAAGGACCGCTAGCCAACATCAGTTGGACTGCTAGCGGTAAGAACCGGCGGTAAGGACCGCTAGCCAACATCAGTTGGACTGCTAGCGGTAAGGACCGGTGGTAAGGACCACTAGCCAACATAAGTTGGACTGCTAGCGGTAAGGACCGGCGGTAAGGACCGCTAGCCAACATCAGTTGGACTGCTAGCGGTAAGGACCACTAGCCAACATCAGTTGGACTGCTAGCGGTAAGAACCGGCGGTAAGGACCGCTAGCCAACATCAGTTGGACTGCTAGCGGTAAGAACCGGCGGTAAGGACCGCTAGCCAACATCAGTTGGACTGCTAGTGCTAGCGGTAAGGACCGCTAGCCAACATCAGTTGGACTGCTAGCGGTAAGGACCGGCGGTAAGGACCGCTAGCCAACATCAGTTGGACTGCTAGCGTTAAGAACCGGCGGTAAGGACCGCTAGCCAACATCAGTTGGACTGCTAGTGCTAGCGGTAAGGACCGCTAGCCAACATCAGTTGGACTGCTAGCGGTAAGGACCGGCGGTAAGGACCGCTAGCCAACATCAGTTGGACTGCTAGCGGTAAGGACCGGCGGTAAGGACCGCTAGCCAACATCAGTTGGACTGCTGGCGGTAAGGACTGGCGGTAAGGACCGCTAGCCAACACCAGTTGGACTGCTGGCAGTAAGGACCGGCGGTAAGGACCGCTAGCCAACATCAGTTGGACTGCTAGCGGTAAGGACCGGCGGTAAGGACCGCTAGCCAACATCAGTTGGACAGCTAGCGGTAAGGACTGGCGGTAAGGACCGAAGGTAAGGACTGCTAGCGGTAAGGACTGGCGGTAAGGACCGGCGGTAAGGACTGCTAACCAACATCAGTTGGACTGCTAGCTGTAAGGACCGGCGGTAAGGACCGCTAGCCAACATCAGTTGGACTGCTAGCGGTAAGGACCGGCGGTAAGGACCACTAGCCAACATCAGTTGGACTGCTAGCGGTAAGGACCACCAGCCAACATCAGTTGGACTGCTAGCGGTAAGAACCGGCGGTAAGGACCGCTAGCCAACATCAGTTGGACTGCTAGCGGTAAGAACCGGCGGTAAGGACCGCTAGCCAACATCAGTTGGACTGCTAGTGCTAGCGGTAAGGACCGCTAGCCAACATCAGTTGGACTGCTAGCGGTAAGGACCGGCGGTAAGGACCGCTAGCCAACATCAGTTGGACTGCTGGCGGTAAGGACTGGCGGTAAGGACCGCTAGCCAACACCAGTTGGACTGCTGGCAGTAAGGACCGGCGGTAAGGACCGCTAGCCAACATCAGTTGGACTGCTAGCGGTAAGGACCGGCGGTTAGGACCGCTAGCCAACATCAGTTGGACTGCTGGCGGTAAGGACTGGCGGTAAGGACCGCTAGCCAACATCAGTTGGACTGCTAGCGGTAAGGACCGGCGGTAAGGACCGCTAGCCAACATCAGTTGGACAGCTAGCGGTAAGGACTGGCGGTAAGGACCGAAGGTAAGGACTGCTAGCGGTAAGGACTGGCGGTAAGGACCGGCGGTAAGGACTGCTAACCAACATCAGTTGGACTGCTAGCTGTAAGGACCGGCGGTAAGGACCGCTAGCCAACATCAGTTGGACTGCTAGCGGTAAGGACTGGCGGTAAGGACCGCTAGCCAACATCAGTTGGACTGCTGGCGGTAAGGACTGGCGGTAAGGACCGCTAGCCAACATCAGTTGGACTGCTAGCGGTAAGGACCGGCGGTAAGGACCGCTAGCCAACATCAGTTGGACAGCTAGCGGTAAGGACTGGCGGTAAGGACCGAAGGTAAGGACGGCTAGCGGTAAGGACTGGCGGTAAGGACCGGCGGTAAGGACTGCTAACCAACATCAGTTGGACTGCTAGCTGTAAGGACCGGCGGTAAGGACCGCTAGCCAACATCAGTTGGACTGCTAGCGGTAAGGACCGGCGGTAAGGACCACTAGCCAACATCAGTTGGACTGCTAGCGGTAAGGACCACTAGCCAACATCAGTTGGACTGCTAGCGGTAAGAACCGGCGGTAAGGACCGCTAGCCAACATCAGTTGGACTGCTAGCGGTAAGAACCGGCGGTAAGGACCGCTAGCCAACATCAGTTGGACTGCTAGTGCTAGCGGTAAGGACCGCTAGCCAACATCAGTTGGACTGCTAGCGGTAAGGACCGGTGGTAAGGACCGCTAGCCAACATCAGTTGGACTGCTAGCGGTAAGAACCGGCGGTAAGGACCGCTAGCCAACATCAGTTGGACTGCTAGCGGTAAGGACCGGTGGTAAGGACCACTAGCCAACATCAGTTGGACTGCTAGCGGTAAGAACCGGCGGTAAGGACCGCTAGCCAACATCAGTTGGACTGCTAGCGGTAAGAACCGGCGGTAAGGACCGCTAGCCAACATCAGTTGGACTGCTAGCGGTAAGGACCGGCGGTAAGGACCGCTAGCCAACATCAGTTGGACTGCTAGCGGTAAGAACCGGCGGTAAGGACCGCTAGCCAACATCAGTTGGACTGCTAGCGGTAAGGACCGGCGGTAAGGACCGCTAGCCAACATCAGTTGGACAGCTAGCGGTAAGGACTGGCGGTAAGGACCGAAGGTAAGGACTGCTAGCGGTAAGGACTGGCGGTAAGGACCGGCGGTAAGGACTGCTAACCAACATCAGTTGGACTGCTAGCTGTAAGGACCGGCGGTAAGGACCGCTAGCCAACATCAGTTGGACTGCTAGCGGTAAGGACTGGCGGTAAGGACCGCTAGCCAACATCAGTTGGACTGCTAGCGGTAAGGACCGGCGGTAAGGACCGCTAGCCAACATCAGTTGGACTGCTAGCGGTAAGGACCGGCGGTAAGGACCGCTAGCCAACATCAGTTGGACTGCTAGCGGTAAGGACCGGCGGTAAGGACCGCTAGCCAACATCAGTTGGACTGCTAGCGGTAAGGACCGGCGGTAAGGACCGCTAGCCAATATCAGTTGGACTGCTAGTGGTAAGGACCGGTGGTAAGGACTGCTAGCGGTAAGGACTGGCGGTAAGGACCGGCGGTAAGGACCGCTAGCCAACATCAGTTGGACTGCTAGTGGTAAGGACCGGCGGTAAGGACCGGCGGTAAGGACTGCTAGCCAACATCAGTTGGACTGCTAGCGGTAAGGACCGGCGGTAAGGACCGCTAGCCAACATCAGTTGGACTGCTAGCGGTAAGGACCGGCGGTAAGGACCGCTAGCCAACATCAGTTGGACTGCTAGCGGTAAGAACCGGCGGTAAGGACCGCTAGCCAACATCAGTTGGACTGCTAGCGGTAAGAACTGGCGGTAAGGACCGCTAGCCAACATCAGTTGGACTGCTAGCGGTAAGAACCGGCGGTAAGGACCGCTAGCCAACATCAGTTGGACTGCTAGCGGTAAGGACCGGCGGTAAGGACCGCTAGCCAACATCAGTTGGACTGCTAGCGGTAAGAACCGGCGGTAAGGACCGCTAGCCAACATCAGTTGGACTGCTAGCGGTAAGGACCGGCGGTAAGGACCGCTAGCCAACATCAGTTGGACAGCTAGCGGTAAGGACTGGCGGTAAGGACCGAAGGTAAGGACTGCTAGCGGTAAGGACTGGCGGTAAGGACCGGCGGTAAGGACTGCTAACCAACATCAGTTGGACTGCTAGCTGTAAGGACCGGCGGTAAGGACCGCTAGCCAACATCAGTTGGACTGCTAGCGGTAAGGACCGGCGGTAAGGACCGCTAGCCAACATCAGTTGGACTGCTAGCGGTAAGGACCGGCGGTAAGGACCGCTAGCCAACATCAGTTGGACTGCTAGCGGTAAGGACCGGCGGTAAGGACCGCTAGCCAACATCAGTTGGACTGCTAGCGGTAAGGACCGGCGGTAAGGACCGCTAGCCAACATCAGTTGGACTGCTAGCGGTAAGGACCGGCGGTAAGGACCGCTAGCCAATATCAGTTGGACTGCTAGTGGTAAGGACCGGTGGTAAGGACTGCTAGCGGTAAGGACTGGCGGTAAGGACCGGCGGTAAGGACCGCTAGCCAACATCAGTTGGACTGCTAGTGGTAAGGACCGGCGGTAAGGACCGGCGGTAAGGACTGCTAGCCAACATCAGTTGGACTGCTAGCGGTAAGGACCGGCGGTAAGGACCGGCGGTAAGGACCGCTAGCCAACATCAGTTGGACTGCTAGCGGTAAGGACCGGCGGTAAGGACCGCTAGCCAACATCAGTTGGACTGCTAGCGGTAAGAACCGGCGGTAAGGACCGCTAGCCAACATCAGTTGGACTGCTAGCGGTAAGAACTGGCGGTAAGGACCGCTAGCCAACATCAGTTGGACTGCTAGCGGTAAGAACCGGCGGTAAGGACCGCTAGCCAACATCAGTTGGACTGCTAGCGGTAAGGACCGGCGGTAAGGACTGCTAACCAACACCAGTTGGACTGCTAGCGGTAAGGACCGGCGGTAAGGACCGCTAGCCAACATCAGTTGGACTGCTAGCGGTAAGGACCGGCGGTAAGGACCGCTAGCCAACATCAGTTGGACTGCTAGCGGTAAGGACCGGCGGTAAGGACTGCTAACCAACACCAGTTGGACTGCTAGCGGTAAGGACCGGCGGTAAGGACCGCTAGCCAACATCAGACTGATTTTGAGCGGATCAAATAAAACTAATTTCATAAGTTGAAGAATGACAAACAAAAGGTGTAATGTGTCTGCACGCAAAAATATCTCTCATAAATCTTACTTCATTTTCCTTTTCTTTTCGGTATTATTTTCACTGCATCTGGGATAGCGTACGCAGACGTTTTGGCTCTGCAGCCTTCTTCAGTGTGTAGGTACAATTTTATTTGAGTTGAGAACCACATTTGCAGGGAACACAAGTGAGCAACCGATGAGCAGCAGGTGCTTCTAATCAGGGTTGCCACTCATCTTCCAATCAGTGATGTAGCTTTTCTGGCCTACCTGTATACACATTACAGTCAGAAAGAAATACAGAATTATAGGGTATGGGAGTGGGCACGAAGGGCAATTGAGGGCATCAGGCGTGAACCATTCAGTTGAAGAATGCTCATGTTTCTTGCTGTGGAAATCTCTGGCAGACATGAAAGCAGGCTAGCAGATATGATGACGATGATCGATGGCTGGAGACTGAAACACTTGCAGTAGCTAAGCAACTATTGGAAAGGTTACCCAATCTCAGAAAAGTTCACCCAGTCTCTCTAGGAAATTGTGGAACTTCCCTACCGCAAAGAATTTGAATAAACAATTATACAAAATAAATAGGTGAGCGCTTTTATTTGTCCTGTTTCACACGTTTCACACGTCTCATGGAACACCATGACAGACTGACCAGGTGAATCCAGGTGAAATCTATGATCCCTTATTGATGTCACTTGTTAAATCCACTTCAATCAGTGTAGATGAAGGGGAGGATTTTTAAGCCTTAAGACAATTGAGATATGGATTGTGCATGTGCCATTCAGAGGGGAATGGACAAGACAAAACATATGTGTCTTTTGAATGGGGAATGGTAGTAGGTGCCAGGCGCGCCGGTTTGAGTGTGTCAAGATCTGCCACGCTGCTGGGTTTTTAACACTGAACAGTTTCCCGTTTGTATCAAGAATGGTCCACCACACAAAGGACATCCAGCCAATCTGACACAACAGTGGGAAGGATTAGAGTCAAAAGCATCCCTGTGGACCGCTTTCAACACCTTGTAGAGTCCATGCTCTGACAAATTGAGGCTGTTCTGAGCGCAAAAGGGGGTGCAAATCAATATTAGGAAGGTGTTCCTAATGTTTTGTACCCTCAGTGTATAGCACAGGGTCAAGGAGCTAGTTCTGTTCCTGTGACAGTTGTCTGGGATGCTGTTCTGCCGTCTCAGACATTAAGTCCCTACATAGTTCATCATTTTAACCTACTTCACCATGCAAACCTCATGTGAGCGCCTCCCTCCGGACCACAGTCAAGTGGAGTTACTCATATATACAGTAACAATACAGTAAGTACACTGGTGTCTGGTAGAGCTATGCTTTTTTAATGAAATCCAACTGTTCCAAGGTTCAACTCAACCGACCATTGGCTTTGTGGCCAATGAGTAGACATATTTATAAATCAGTCATAACGCACAGTAATATTCAGACACAGGATTTTTTTTACAGTGTAACTGTTGTCTTTACTAATTGGTCTGTTGAGTCAGGTGGTCAGGTGGTCTGTTGAGTCAGGTGGTCAGGTGGTCAGGTGGTCGGTTGATCAGTTGACCAAAAAGACATGGAGAGCCCATAGCACACGGCGGAGAGGAGGGCATGAACAGGTTCACTTGAAAAGGATTCCCCTTTCAGGGTAGTGGGTTATTGTGCATCCCTGTGGTTGGCTGAACACTAGCTGTAGGTCGCTGTCACTCATAAGGTGTTACAGGGTGACCAGATAGAGAGACCATATTTCCCTCAGATTACACAGACCCACAAAGAATTTGAAAACAATTACAATTTTGATAAATTCCCATATCTATTGGGTGAAATACCACAGTGTGCCATCACAGCAGCAAGATGTGTGACCTCTTGCCACAAGAAAAGGGCAACTATCAAGGCACAAGGCGAGACCCAAATAAAGACACAGGAGGCAGATGGTTGGAGTCTTAAAATGTTTATTAATCCAAAGGGGTAGGCAAGAGAATGGTCATGGACAGGCAAAAGGTCTAAACCAGATCAGAGTCCAGGAGGTACAGAGTGGCAGACAGGCTCGTGGTCAAGGCAGGCAGAATGGTCAGGCAGGCGGGTACAAAGTCCAGAAACAGGCAAGGGTCAAAACTGGGAGGACTAGAAAAAGGAGAATAGCAAAAAGCAGGAGAAGGGAAAAATGCTGGTTGACATGGAAACATACAAGACGAACTGGCAGAGAGACAGGAAACACAGGGATAAATACACTGGCGAAAACAAGCCACACCTGGAGGGGGTGGAGACAATCACAGGAACAGGTGAAACAGATCCGGGCGTGACAGCAACCAGTGAAGAACAAACACCATTGTAAATACAACACCATGTTTATGTTTATTTATTTTCCCTTTTATACTTGAACTATTTGCACATCGTTACAACACTGTGTATAGACATAATATGACATATGAAATGTCTTTATTATTTTGGAACCTTTGTGAGTGTAATGTTTACCGTTCTTTTTTTTATTGTTTATTTGACTTTTGTTTATTATCTATTATGTAAACATATGTTTCCCATGCCAGTAAAGCCCTTTGAATGAATTGAGAGATTGAGAGACAGCCGATCCTTTCTTATCCTCCATCTCCCTAGGGCAGCCCAAGCTGTGAGGCTGCAGCTTGGGAAGGAGGGGGGAAAGGAAGGGGCTGCTTGGGGGGGGGGGGAGAAGGAAGGGGCTGCTTGGGGAGGAGGGGGAAAAGGAAGGGGCTGCTTGGGGGGGGGGGGGGAGAAGGAAGGGGCTGCTTGGGGAGGAGGGGGAAAAGGAAGGGGCTGCTTGGGAGGGAGGGGGAAAAGGAAGGGGCTGCTTGGGAAGGAGTGGGAAAAAGAAGGGGCAGCTTGGGAAGGAGGGGGAAAAGGAAGGGGCAGCTTGGGAAGGAGGGGGAGAAGGAAGGGGCAGCTTGGGAAGGAGGGGGAAAAGGAAGGGGCAGCTTGGGAAGGAGGGGGAAAAGGAAGGGGCAGCTTGGGAAGGAGGGGGAGAAGGAAGGGGCAGCTTGGGAAGGAGGGGGAAAAGGAAGGGGCTGCTTGGTGAAGGATGTGGGAGAAGGAAGGGGCAGCTTGGGAAGGAGGGGGAAAAGGAAGGGGCAGCTTGGGAAGGAGGGGGAAAGGGCAGGGGCTGGGGTTAGAGGCCAGGGGCTGGGGATAGAGGCCGGGGGCAGGGGCTGGGGTTAGAGGCCGGGGGCAGGGGCTGGGGTTAGAGGCGGGGGCAGGGCCTGGGGTTAGAGAAGGAAAGGCAGGTGACTTGCTTCAGCCACAGATCAAAAATCAGATTATCCCCAATGACTGATGACAAAGGGACCAGTGGGAGTTGATTGGAGCAAACTCTTATCTTTCTTGATGTCCGTTTTAAGCTGTTAAGCTTTTTGGTGCAGTATTTGTCTTTAGAGTATAGTTCTAAAAGGGTTGATCTAGGTTGATCTAGGGCTCAAATGCTCACACTTTACTGGGCTTTGTCGGAACACGTGTCACCATGTTCTGACTGCTGTGTCACCAGATGACCCTCCAAACAGCCTCAAACAACCCCCAACAGTCCACCACCAACTGAAACAGTAAACTAGGAACACTGAAATCACCTCAGAATCACAAAAACTGTCCTTAAAGTGAAAGTTTAGGAAATTAGAATGAGAACCTTTGAGTAATATTACAAATACATTTACTTTGCTTTTATTCACCGTGTTTATATTTTCTTACCGCTGATAACCAGACAGCCAAATTAAATAATTAGTCCCTCGGCGCTAACATTGGACAATGATGGCTTTGTGGCTGGCCGGTCCTACATGACTAAGTGAGCTCTGTGGTCTTTTCCAAGGGGCTTCTATAACTGAATAAATGTACACTAATCTTGATTAGTAAAATATGCTACTACTCTCTAGCTCTATTTAACTCCCAGTCTAACATCATGAATAGTCTTGAGATGAGAGGCACTGGCTTGGGCTTGTCAGACTTGACCCAGGGAATTATACACAGGCACAGGAACACACACACCCACACACACACAGGTCCATCTGTCCCCAGGGGGATTTGAATCAGGGTATGAACCCAGATGTTCACAGTAGGCCCACAGTCAGATGTGTAACTGTAGCCTGTGTGTGTGTGTGTGCGTGCGTGCGTGTGTGTTGGCAGATCGTTGGAGAACAGCTGTGTGATGCTGTGGCTGCTGGTCCTTGTCCTGCCCGGGGTAGCATGCAGTGCCCTGACCCAGAACCTTCTACAGCCAGACAATGACCACAGAGACGGTGAGTCACACAGCCCACTACACCCTGATCTCAAAGTCCACTAGATAGACTGTCTCTGTGGGTGCCTCTGTGTATCTCTGTGGGTGTCTCTGTGCATCTCTGTGAATCTCTGTGGGTGTCTGTGTATCTCTGTGGGTGTCTGTGTATCTCTGTGGGAGTCTCTGTGGGAGTCTCTGTGGATGTCTCTGTGGGTGTCTGTGAATCTCTGTGTATCTCT
The DNA here is from genome assembly GCF_013265735.2 of Oncorhynchus mykiss. Classification (NCBI taxonomy): domain Eukaryota; kingdom Metazoa; phylum Chordata; class Actinopteri; order Salmoniformes; family Salmonidae; genus Oncorhynchus; species Oncorhynchus mykiss. Next base: position 12,994,231 of record NC_048582.1, on the reverse strand, counting down.
GTGGGTGTCTCTGTGTATCTCTTTGGGTGTCTTTGTGTGTGTATCTCTTTGGGTGTCTCTGTGTATCTCTTTGGGTGTCTCTGTGTATCTCTTTGGGTGTCTCTGAGTATCTCTGTGTATCTTTTTGGGTGTCTCTGTGTATCTCTGTGTATCTCTGTGGGTGCCTCTGTGTATCTCTTTGGGTGTCTCTGTCTGTGTATCTCTTTGGGTGTCTCTGTGTATCTCTTTGGGTGTCTCTGTGTATCTCTTTGGGTGTCTCTGAGTATCTCTGTGTATCTTTTTGGGTGTCTCTGTGTATCTCTGTGTATCTCTGTGGGTGCCTCTGTGTATCTCTGTGTATCTCTGTGTATCTCTTTGGGTGTCTCTATGTATCTCTTTGGGTGTCTGTTTGTATCTCTGTGGGTGTCACTGTGTATCTCTTTGGGTGTCTCTGTGTGTCTCTGTGGGTGTCTCAGTGTATCTCTGTCAGTGTGTCTATGTATCTCTGTGCTTCTCTGTGGGTGTCTCTGTGTATCTCTGTGGGTGTCTGTGAATCTCTGTGTATCTCTGTGGGTGTCTCTGTGTATCTCTGTGGGTGTCTCTGTGTATCTCTGTCAGTGTCTCTATGTATCTCTGTGTAACTCTGTGTATCTCTGTGGGTGTCTCTGTGTGTCTCTGTGTATCTCTGTGGGTGTCTGTGAATCTCTGTGTATCTCTGTGGGTGTCTCTGTGTATCTCTGTGGGTGTCTCTGTGTATCTCTGTCGGTGTCTCTATGTATCTCTGTGTAACTCTGTGTATCTCTGTGGGTGTCTCTGTGTATCTCTGTGGGTGTCTCTGTGGATGTCTTTGTGTATCTCTGTGGGTGTCTTTGTGTATCTCTGTGGGTGCCTCTGTGTATCTCTTTCCGTCTCTCTGTGTATCTCTGTGGGTGTCTCTGTGGGTGTCGTTGTGTATCTCTGTGTGTATCTCTGTGGGTGTCTCTGTGTATCTCTGTGGGTGTCTCTGTGTATCTCTTTGGCTGTATCTGTGTCTCTCTGTGGGTGTCTCTGTGGGTGTCGTTGTGTATCTCTGTGTATCTCTGTAGGTGTCTCTGTGTATCTCTGTGGGTGTCTCTGTGTATCTCTTTGGCTGTATCTGTGTCTCTCTGTGCAGTAGTCGCAACATTGCGGTCCAATTGACATTGGATTCTATTTCTGGTGCCACCCGTTCCACTTTGTTTGGGCAAAGGAGGTAATTCCTGTCGTTCCATGGGTTCAGTCTGTATGGCACCCATTTGTTGTTTGTTGAGCAGCGTTCAATTCAAGAGAAAAATGTCTAAATTCTCAGAAGTGGACACAGAGAGCCCAGTGTGCCCCATTGAATCAGCCACTGTCATACTTAAGACCAAATGCCTTGCTGGTGGCTCTCTCTTTAGAAACGGTCCAGGGACTTCCGATGTTGTTTGTTCTTTTGTAGTGTGGAATACTTTACAACAGTGTTCTTCAGTCCAGGTGGTACCCAGGTTTTAGTTACAGTCAGTGTATCACCACTTGATTAAACTAATCACGGGCTTGCTGATAAATCAATAGATAACTAGATAACTAGTTACATTTATAATGAATTGTGTTTATTCTAGGATGTAAAAATGCCTCCTCAGTCAACACCCTTGTCGACCAGGACTGAAGAGATTTCCTTATTCAGTCAATTGTGTTTATTATACAGCATTTTCATCCTTCCTGTGGAAAACATTTAACTGAAACAAAAGTAGGCAGTGCTCCTAATTCTGTTGTCTCGTTCCCCCTCCAGTCTGAGTAACAGATGTGGGGCAGGCAGCAATCCTCTCATTGTGGAACCTGGTTGTCAGCTTGTCATTTGTGTGATACCCTGCTCTTCGCTGCTTGTTCAGTGAATAAAACAGAACATGAGTTGTGAATTATGTATCAGGCCTACCTGCCTGCCGGCCTCCACGGACATAGCAATGCTGCCTCTACAGAGGGGGGAAGACAGCTGGTCTGGTTAAACCTTGATATCGGTTTATGGAAGCGACTGAATAATCATATACTTAGCTGAGCTGCCGAGGTACCAGTTTGTTCCTGGTTAAGCCATCTGCTTAGCCTGCTAGTTGTTAAAGTAAGGCAGCAGTTGTTGAGCTAAGGTAACGGTGTATTAGACTATTTCCACCATCTTCCCCTTACATGAGTTTATCATCGTCAGATAATGTGTCTGCATGTAAACTCATTCAGGGAGAATATGGTGGAGAGAAGGACATGAAGTCTATTCTACTACGTCCTACACTGTCTGGTCTGTGTACCCTGCAGCTCTTCAGAACTCACAGTGGGAGACTCATCATGGACAATGTGGCCAGTACAGGACAGTACAGTACAATACATTCCCTTTTGACTGAACAGAAGCTTGATCAAGGACAGAGGGGAACAAATTAGTGACATTTTCAGTGTGCTTCATTTAGTAAGATGAATATTCAATTGATATTCAATTTGCCGGTGCTAAAAATGCTAGTGTTTTTGTTGCACTTTGGATAAAACATTATGCAGTCAAGAAACCAATCTTAAGACTTACTTTATATATGTATGTATGTATGTATGTATGTATGTATGTATGTATGTATGTATGTATGTATGTACAAAGTTTGGACACCCCTACTCATTCAAGGGCTGTTCTTTATTTTGACTATTTCCTACATTGTAGAATAATAGTGAAGACATGAAGACGTGAAGACATGAAATAACACATGGAATCATGTAGTAACCAAAAAAGTGTGAAACGAATATATGTATTTTAGATTCTTCAAAGTAGCTTTGCACACTCTTGGCATTCTGTCAACCAGCTTCATGAGGAATGCTTTTCCAACAGTCTTGAAGGAGTGGAATTTCTTTCCTTCTTAATGCGTTGGAGCCAATCAGCTCAAATAAGCAAAGAGAAATGAAGGTCAGTCAATGTGGAAAGTTTCAAGAACTGTAAAGTTTCCTTTTTTAAACCTATCAGTTAAGAACAAATTATTATTTACAATGACAGCCTAGCAATTGCCTTGTTCAGGGGCAGAACAACAGATTTTTACCTTGTCAGCTCGGGGATTTGATCTAGCAACCTTTTGGTTACTGGCCCAACGTTCTAACCACTAGGCTACCTGCCACCCCAAGTGCAGTTGCAAAAACCGCTTTGATGAAACTGTCTCTCATGAAGACCGCCACAGGAAAGGAAGACCCAGAGTTACCTCTGCTGCAGAGGATAAGTTCATTAGAGTTACCTGCACCTCAGTTTGCAGCCCAAATAAATACTTCACAGAGTTCAAGTAACAGACACATCACAACATCAACTGTTCAGAGGAGACGGCTTGAATCAGGCCTTTATGGTCGAATTGCTGCAAAGAAACGACTACTAAAGGACACCAGTGAGAAGAAGAGACTTGCTTTGGCCAAGAAACACGAACAATGAGCCTTAGAGGAGGAGGAGGAGGAGGTGTGATGGTGTGGGGGTGCTTTGCTTTTGACACTGTCAGTGGTTTATTTAGAATTCAAGGCACACTTAACCAGCATGGCAACAACAGCATTCTGCAGGACAATGACCCGGGCAACGAAGGAGTGGCTTCGTATGAAGCATTTCAAGGTCCTGGAGTGGCCTAGCCAGTCTCCAGATCTCAACCCCATAGAAAATCTTTGGAGGGAGTTGAAAGTCTGTGTTGTCCAGCAACAGCCCCAAAACATCACTGCTCTAGAGGATATCTGCATGGAGGAATGGGCCAATATACCAGCAAAAGCGTGTGAAAACCTTGTGAAGACTTACAGAAAACGTTTGACCTCTGTCATTGCCAACAAAGGCTATTGACCAAATACCTATTTTATTTGTCTGTCATAGTTGAAGTGTACCTATGATGAAAATTACAGGCCTCTTTCATCTTTTTAAGTGGGAGAACTTGCACAATTGGTGGCTGACTAAATACTTTTTTGCCCCACTGTATATGTTGTAGTTACAGTAAGTATCATGATGGGTTGCCTACTATATGTTGTAGTTACAGTAAGTATTATGATGGGTTGCCTACGGTATATGGTGTAGTTACAGTAAGTATCATGATGGGTTGCCTACTGTATATGGTGTAGTTACAGTAAGTATTATGATGGGTTGCCTACAGTATATGGTGTAGTTACAGTAAGTACCATGATGGGTTACCTACAGTATATGGTGTAGTTACAGTAAGTATCATGATGGGTTGCCTACTGTATATGTTGTAGTTACAGTAAATATTATGATGGGTTGCCTACGGTATATGTTGTAGTTACAGTAGGTATTATGATGGGTTGCCTACTGTATATGTTGTAGTTACAGTAAGTATTATGATGGGTTGCCTACAGTATATGGTGTCGTTACAGTAAGTATTATGATGGGTTGCCTGCTGTATATGGTGTAGTTACAGTAAGTATCATGATTGGTTGCCTACAGTATATGGTGTAGTTACAGTAAGTATCATGATTGGTTGCCTACAGTATATGGTGTAGTTACAGTAAGTATTATGATGGGTTGCCTGCTGTATATATTGTAGTTACAGTAAGTATCATGATGGGTTGCCTGCTGTATATATTGTAGTTACAGTAAGTATCATGATGGGTTGCCTGCTGTATATATTGTAGTTACAGTAAGTATTATGATGGGTTGCCTGCTGTATATATTGTAGTTACAGTAAGTATCATGATGGGTTGCCTACTGTATATATTGTAGTTACAGTAAGTATTATGATGGGTTGCCTGCTGTATATATTGTAGTTACAGTAAGTATCATGATGGGTTGCCTACTGTATATATTGTAGTTACAGTAAGTATTATGATGGGTTGCCTGCTGTATATATTGTAGTTACAGTAAGTATGTTGATGGGTTGCCTGCTGTATATGTTGTAGTTACAGTAAGTATTATGATGGGTTGCCTGCTGTATATATTGTAGTTACAGTAAGTATTATGATGGGTTGCCTGCTGTATATATTGTAGTTACAGTAAGTATTATGATGGGTTGCCTGCTGTATATATTGTAGTTACAGTAAGTATTATGATTGGTTGCCTACAGTATATGTTGTAGTTACAGTAAGTATTATGATGGGTTGCCTACTGTATATATTGTAGTTACAGTAAGTATTATGATGGGTTGCCTACTGTATATATTGTAGTTACAGTAAGTATTATGATGGGTTGCCTGCTGTATATATTGTAGTTACAGTAAGTATTATGATGGGTTGCCTGCTGTATATATTGTAGTTACAGTAAGTATCATGATGGGTTGCCTACTGTATATATTGTAGTTACAGTAAGTATTATGATGGGTTGCCTGCTGTATATATTGTAGTTACAGTAAGTATTATGATGGGTTGCCTGCTGTATATATTGTAGTTACAGTAAGTATCATGATGGGTTGCCTGCTGTATATATTGTAGTTACAGTAAGTATTATGATGGGTTGCCTGCTGTATATATTGTAGTTACAGTAAGTATTATGATGGGTTGCCTGCTGTATATATTGTAGTTACAGTAAGTATTATGATGGGTTGCCTGCTGTATATATTGTAGTTACAGTAAGTATTATGATGGGTTGCCTGCTGTATATATTGTAGTTACAGTAAGTATTATGATGGGTTGCCTGCTGTATATATTGTAGTTACAGTAAGTATTATGATGGGTTGCCTGCTGTATATATTGTAGTTACAGTAAGTATTATGATGGGTTGCCTACTGTATATGTTGTAGTTACAGTAAGTATTATGATGGGTTGCCTGCTGTATATATTGTAGTTACAGTAAGTATTATGATGGGTTGCCTACAGTATATGTTGTAGTTACAGTAAGTATTATGATGGGTTGCCTACAGTATATATTGTAGTTACAGTAAGTATTATGATGGGTTGCCTGCTGTATATATTGTAGTTACAGTAAGTATTATGATGGGTTGCCTATGTTGCAACACTACTACTGAAGTCAGTGATGCTTATCTGGTGAACAGGTCACATGAACAGGGACCTTACTCTGACTGGACCCATCTAATTTGTCTAAGGTATTCTGTATCCTACTCAATTAAGCACTGACCATCTCTAACTAGTGTTATGACTACTGCACCTAATAGTGCTAATGCAGTGGAGGTAAGCTCTCACAGCACAGCCCCTCTATGACCACAGTCATAGCACTAATACAGTGGTAAGCTAGTCGCTTACTGTAGTAAGCTAGTCGTTCATAGTCTAATACATAGCGGAGGTAAGCTCTCAGCTGGTTGTTCATAGTCTAATATGTAGCGGAGGTCAGCTCTCAGCTGGTTGTTCATAGTTTAATATATAGAGGAGGTCAGCTCTCAGCTGGTTGTTCATAGTCTAATATGTAGCGGAGGTCAGCTCTCAGCTGGTTGTTCATAGTTTAATATATAGAGGAGGTCAGCTCTCAGCTGGTTGTTCATAGTCTAATATGTAGCGGAGGTCAGCTCTCAGCTGGTTGTTCATAGTCTAATACATAGCGGAGGTAAGCTCTCAGCTGGTTGTTCATAGTTTAATATGTAGCGGAGGTCAGCTCTCAGCTGGTTGTTCATAGTTTAATATATAGAGGAGGTCAGCTCTCAGCTGGTTGTTCATAGTCTAATATGTAGCGGAGGTCAGCTCTCAGCTGGTTGTTCATAGTCTAATACATAGCGGAGGTAAGCTCTCAGCTGGTTGTTCATAGTTTAATATATAGAGGAGGTCAGCTCTCAGCTGGTTGTTCATAGTCTAATATGTAGCGGAGGTCAGCTCTCAGCTGGTTGTTCATAGTTTAATATATAGAGGAGGTCAGCTCTCAGCTGGTTGTTCATAGTCTAATACGTAGCGGAGGTAAGCTCTCAGCTGGTTGTTCATAGTCTAATACATAGCGGAGGTAAGCTCTCAGCTGGTTGTTCATAGTCTAATACATAGCGGAGGTAAGCTCTCAGCTGGTTGTTCATAGTTTAATATATAGAGGAGGTCAGCTCTCAGCTGGTTGTTCATAGTTTAATATATAGAGGAGGTAAGCTCTCAGCTGGTTGTTCATAGTTTAATATATAGAGGAGGTAAGCTCTCAGCTGGTCGTTCATAGTCTAATACATAGCGGAGGTAAGCTCTCAGCTGGTTGTTCATAGTCTAATACATAGCGGAGGTAAGCTCTCAGCTGGTTGTTCATAGTTTAATATATAGAGGAGGTCAGCTCTCAGCTGGTTGTTCATAGTCTAATACGTAGCGGAGGTAAGCTCTCAGCTGGTTGTTCATAGTCTAATACATAGCGGAGGTAAGCTCTCAGCTGGTTGTTCATAGTCTAAATGTAGAGGAGGTAAGCTCTCAGCTGGTCGTTCATAGTTTAATATGTAGCGGAGGTAAGCTCTCAGCTGGTCGTTCATAGTCTAATATATAGAGGAGGTAAGTTCTCAGCTGGTTGTTCAAAGTCTAATATGTAGTGGAGCTCTCAGCTGGTTGTTCATAGTCTAATATGTAGTGGAGCTCTCAGCTGGTCGTTCATAGTCTAATACGTTTAGTAATACGTTTAGTAAGATATTGCACACACCCACATGCACACACACGTCACCTACAGACAGCTAATCTCGCTCAGACAATGAGACCCTACCCACAAACACTGGCATATAGCTCTACTGTATTTTGACATCCTAGGAGGATGGTGGGAGGAGCTATAGGAGGATGGGCTCATTGTAATAGAGTCAAAGTTCCATGTATTCCATTGCAGCCATTACAATGAAAGGAACTGGAAAGAGGGATACATAGTCAGTTGTACAACTGAATGCATTTAACTGAAATGTGTCTTCCACATTTAATCCAACCTGACATCCACGTCATCAATGAGACCGTCCTCCTATCGCTCCTCCCACCAGTATATTGACCCTCTGGTTGACACACCAGTATGTATGTTGACTTGGTATATTGACCCACTGGTTGACATACCAGTATGTACAGTATGTTGACTTGGTATATAGACCCTGTTTTCATCTTGTTCGTTGTTGTCATGAATAACTCATTATATGCCTCAAATTCATACTTAGAAGATAAGTAAGTAAGATATTTCAGTTTTTAATTTTTTATAAATTAGAAAAAAAATCTAAAAAGCTGTTTTTCGGTTTCTGTTGTGGGGTATTGTGAAGATTTATATTTATTTAATTATTTTAGAATAAGGCTATAACATAACAAAATGTGGAAAAAGGGGAAGGGGTCTGAATACTTTCTGAATGCACTGTTCGTGTGCCTCAAACACTGCGAAGCGCCTATGAATAGGAAACTGCCAATGTCATATCTATCTAAAGTACAGCACAGTGTATGTACTGTTATACAGTGCCTTGCGAAAGTATTCGGCCCCCTTGAACTTTGCGACCTTTTGCCACATTTCAGGCTTCAAACATAAAGATATAAAACTGTATTTTTTTGTGAAGAATCAACAACAAGTGGGACACAATCATGAAGTGGAACGACATTTATTGGATATTTCAAACTTTTTTAACAAATCAAAAACTGAAAAATTGGGCGTGCAAAATTATTCAGCCCCTTTACTTTCAGTGCAGCAAACTCTCTCCAGAAGTTCAGTGAGGATCTCTGAATGATCCAATGTTGACCTAAATGACTAATGATGATAAATACAATCCACCTGTGTGTAATCAAGTCTCCGTATAAATGCACCTGCACTGTGATAGTCTCAGAGGTCCGTTAAAAGCGCAGAGAGCATCATGAAGAACAAGGAACACACCAGGCAGGTCCGAGATACTGTTGTGAAGAAGTTTAAAGCCGGATTTGGATACAAAAAGATTTCCCAAGCTTTAAACATCCCAAGGAGCACTGTGCAAGCGATAATATTGAATTGGAAGGAGTATCAGACCACTGCAAATCTACCAAGACCTGGCCGTCCCTCTAAACTTTCAGCTCATACAAGGAGAAGACTGATCAGAGATGCAGCCAAGAGGCCCATGATCACTCTGGATGAACTGCAGAGATCTACAGCTGAGGTGGGAGACTCTGTCCATAGGACAACAATCAGTATATTGCACAAATCTGGCCTTTATGGAAGAGTGGCAAGAAGAAAGCCATTTCTTAAAGATATCCATAAAAAGTGTCGTTTAAAGTTTGCCACAAGCCACCTGGGAGACACACCAAACATGTGGAAGAAGGTGCTCTGGTCAGATGAAACCAAAAGTTAACTTTTTGCCAACAATGCAAAACGTTATGTTTGGCGTAAAAGCAACACAGCTCATCACCCTGAACACACCATCCCCACTGTCAACCATGGTGGTGGCAGCATCATGGTTTGGGCCTGCTTTTCTTCAGCAGGGACAGGGAAGATGGTTAAGATTGATGGGAAGATGGATGGAGCCAAATACAGGACCATTCTGGAAGAAAACCTGATGGAGTCTGCAAAAGACCTGAGACTGGGACGGAGATTTGTCTTCCAACAAGACAATGATCCAAAACATAAAGCAAAATCTACAATGGAATGGTTCAAAAATAAACATATCCAGGTGTTAGAATGGCCAAGTCAAAGTCCAGACCTGAATCCAATCGAGAATCTGTGGAAAGAACTGAAAACTGCTGTTCACAAATGCTCTCCATCCAACCTCACTAAGCTCGAGTTGTTTTGCAAGGAGGAATGGGAAAAAATGTCAGTCTCTCGATGTGCAAAACTGATAGAGACATACCCCAAGCGACTTACAGCTGAAATCGCAGCAAAAGGTGGCGCTACAAAGTATTAACTTAAGGGGGCTGAATAATTTTGCACGCCCAATTTTTCAGTTTTTGATTTGTTAAAAATTTTTGAGATATCCAATAAATGTCGTTCCACTTCATGATTGTGTCCCACTTGTTGTTGATTCTTCACAAAAAAATACAGTTTTATATCTTTATGTTTGAAGCCTGAAATGTGGCAAAAGGTCGCAAAGTTCAAGGGGGCCGAATACTTTCGCAAGGCACTGTATATGCCTGTCACATGTAGTCTATAAGGCCAGTTTCCAGAGTGGTCCTGTTTTCCTGGTAGGATTTGTGATTCAGAAAAAATCCATTGACAAGGTTCTTTGCTTTTGTTTAATTTGCTGACTGACTGAGATTACTGGTCCATTAAGAAGTACAGTATGTAGTAATACTTCTCAGTGGACCAGTAATCTCAGTCAGTCATTAGACAATGGGTAGGTCAAGGCCTGTTCTCTCTAGTGACCTGTGTTTGTGTGTGTGTGTGTGTATGTGTGTGTGTGTGTGTGTGTGTGTGTGTGTGTGTGTGTGTGTGTGTGTGTGTGTGTGTGTGTGTGTGTGTGTGTGTGTGTGTATTTACGTGCGTGCGTGTGTGTGACAGTCAGTCTGTCACTACCATACTGCCTCAGAAATACTGTATTTCCTGACATGGGAAATACATAGAACATTAACTGTCAATTGAACAGCCTTATTCAAGACGGTCATGTTTATTAGCCTTATAAAACTTGTCATGGTGTAATAGCCTCATAACATAACATGGGTTAATCATTAAAGCAAAAGGTACTGTCTATACAATGTTTAAATCATAAGTGTCCACGTCACTGTAAGTTACATAATGTTCTTCTTCAGGGAAATAAATGGATTTAAACAGTAACTGTTTGTTCCAGTCAGCCTGAGTGTCACTGTTGGAGATGTAATCCTTCTCACGAGGTCCTGCTGTTTGATTTGGGGTTCAGTTCAGTTTCCTACCAGCTGCTGCTCTCAACAAGAGTCGTAAGACCAACCTGTATATTAGCTTCAACTTGTTTTTGGTGCAACTAGACCCCCCCTTCAGTGTGTGTGCTATGCTTTTGTTTGTTTTCAAACATATGAGATCTCTGTTTCGAGTTCAATGACATAAGAAGAAAATAACTTCACAAAACACTTGTGTTCAAACTTCCTTAGTTTGTATCACATGGGGTTGTTCCCGCATCGCCATCCAGACAAACTCACCTCACCCTTTGTGAGCTTCTATACTGGTTAACGGTTTAACCGTTTTTAGCGTTCACCCAAATGTCATGAACCTGGATTTGAGTTTCCCTGACAACCAGGGCACCTGAGAGGCCCGGTGAAATGTTAAGAGGCTGATGTTTTATAATATGGATTATTTTGATAGCTGAATGATTTTGGCATGTATTTCTTCATGTTTATAAATTGTTGAGCCGTGTATTCAAACTAAGCTTGATGCCCTCAATCTCACACAAATTATCAATGAACCTACCAGGTACAACCCCAAATCAGTAAACACGGGCACCCTCATAGATGTCATCCTAACTAATTCGCCCTCCAAAAACACCTCTGCTGTTTTCAATCAAGATCTCAGCGATCACTGCCTCATTGCCTGCATCCGTAATGGGTCTGCGACCAAACGACCACCCCTCATCACCGTCAAACGCTCCCTGAAACACTTCTGCGAGCAGGCCTTTCTAATCGACCTGGCCGGTGTATCCTGGAATGACATTGACCTCATCCCATCAGTAGATGATGCCTGGCTATTCTTTAAAAGTGCCTTCCCCACCATTTTAAATAAGCATGCCCCTCTCAAAAATTTTAGAACTAGGAATAGATGTAGTCCTTGGTTCACGCCAGACCTGTCTGCCCTTGACCAGCACAAAAACATCCTGTGGCGTTCTGCATTTGCATCGAATAGCCCCCGTGATATGCAACTTTTCAGGGAAGTTAGGAACAAATATACACAGGCAGTTAGAAAAGTTAAGGCAAGCTTTTTCAAACAGAAATATGGATCCTGTAGTACTAACTCAAAAACGTTCTGGGACACTGTAAAGTCCATGGAGAATAAGAGCACCTCCTCCCAGCTGCCCACTGCTCTGAGGCTAGGCTGTCACCACCGATAAATCCACTATAATTGAGAATTTCAATAAGCATTTCTCTACGGCTGGCCATGCTTTCCACATGGCTAACCCTACCCAGGTCAACTGCCCGGCACCCTCCACAGCACCCCGCCAAAGCCACCACCATTTCTCCTTTACCCAAATCCAGATAGCCGATGTTCTGAAAGAGCTGCAAAATCTGGACCCCTACAAATCAGCCGGGCTAGACAATCTGGACGCTCTCTTTCTAAAATGATCTGCCGAAATTGTTGCAACCCCTATTACTAGCCTATTCAACCTCTCTTTCGTATCGTCTGAGATTCCCAAAGATTGGAAAGCTGCCGCGGTCATCCCCCTCTTCAAAGGGGGTGACACTCTAGACCCAAACTGCTACAGACCTATATCTATCCTACCCTGTCTTTCTAAGGTCTTCGAAAGCCAAGTTAACAAACAGATAACTGACCATTTCGAATCCCAGCATACCTTCTCCGCTATGCAATCTGGTTTCAGAGCTGGTCATTGATGCACCTCAGCCAAGCTCAAGGTTCTGAACGACATCATAACCGCCATCGATAAGAGACATTACTGTGCAGCCGTATTCATCGACCTGGCCAAGGCTTTCGACTCTGTCAATCACAACATTCTTATTGGCAGACTCGACAGACTTGGTTTCTCAAATGATAGCCTCGCCTGGTTTACCAACTACTTCTCTGATAGAGTTCAGTGTGTCAAATCGGAGGGCCTGTTGTCTGGACCTCTGACAGTCTCTATGGGTGTGCCATAGGGTTCAATTCTCGGGCCGACTCTCTTTTCTGTATACATCAATGATGTTGCTCTTGCTGCTGGTGATTCTCTGATCTACCTCTACGCAGACGACACCATTCTGTATACTTCTGGCCCCTCCTTGGACACTGTGTTAACTAACCTCCAGACGAGCTTCAATGCCATACAACTCTCCTTCCGTGGCCTCCAACTGCTCTTAAACGCAAGTAAAACTAAATGCATGCTTTTCAATCGATCGCTGCCCGCACCTGCTCGCCCGTCCAGCATCACTACTCTGGACGGCTCTGACTTAGAATACGTGGACAACTACAAATACCTGAGTGTCTGGTTAGACTGTAAACTCTCCTTCCAGACCAACATTAAGCATCTCCAATCCAAATTAAATCTAGAATCGGCTTCCTATATCGCAACAAAGCATCCTTCACTCATGCTGCCAAACATACTCTCGTAAAACTGACCATCCTACCGATCCTCGACTTCGGTGATGTCATCTATAAAATAGCCTCCAACACTCTACTCAACAAACTGGATGCAGTCTATCACAGTGCCATCCGTTTTGTCACCAAAGCCCCATACACTACCAACCATTGCGACCTGTACTCTCTCGTTGGTTGGCCCTCGCTTCATACTCGTCGCCAAACCCACTGGCTACAGGTTATCTACAAGTCTCTGCTAGGTAAAGCCCCGCCTTATCTCAGCTCACTGGTCACCATAGCAGCACCCACTCGTAGCACGCGCTCCAGCAGGTATATCTCACTGGTCACCCCCAAAGCCAATTCCTCCTTTGGTCATCTTTCCTTCCAGTTCTCTGCTGCCCATGACTGGAACGAATTGCAAAATCTCTGAAACTGGAGACTCACATCTCCCTCACTAGCTTTAAGCACCAGCTGTCAGAGCAGTTTACAGATCACTGCACCTGTACTTAGCCTATCTGTAAACAGCCCATCTTTCTACCTACCTCATCCCCATACTGGTATTTATTTATTTATTTATTTTGCTCCTTTGCACCCCAGTATCTCTACCTGCACATTCATCTTCTGCCGATCTACCATTCCAGTGTTTAATTGCTATATTGTAATTACTTCGCCACCATGGCCTATTTATTTCCTTAACTTACCTCATTTGCACTCACTGTATACAGACTTTTTGTTTTATTTTGTTCTACTGTATTATTGACTGAATGTTTTGTTTATTCCATCTGTAACTCTGTGTTGTTGTATGTGTTGAATTGCTACGCTTTATCTTGGCCAGGTCGCAGTTGCAAATGAGAACTTGTTCTCAACTGGCCTACCTGGTTAAATAAAGGTGAAATAAAAATTTTAAAAAATTCACTAAAAAAGTGCATAGAAAAATATATCAGTCTGTTAGAAAAAGCCGACAGTGAATGCAGATATCCATAGAGACTGTTAGAGTCATTAACCTCTCGTTTTATCCCCCAGGTGCTGTTGCCGTGACGACCCGGCCCCACATCTACTACTGCCGCTCGCCCAACATGGAGGTCTTCACCTGCTGGTGGCATCCCCTTGACAACAACTCAGAGAGTGACGACAACATCACCTACAGCCTCACCTACTCCTTAGAGTACGTACTATTACTGTACAATGCATTTGTATTCAGACCCCTTGATCCACATTTTATTAAGTTACAGCCTTATTCTAAAATGGATTACATTTGTAAAAATCCTGCTCAATCTACGCACAATACCCCATATTGACAAAGTGAAAACACAGCTACTTTCAGGTCTCTCCAGAGATGTTAGATCTGGGTCAGGTCCGGGATCTGGCTGGGCCTCTAAAGGACATTCAGAGATTTATCCCCAAAGCCACTCCTGCATTGTGCTTAGGGTCGTTGTCTTGTTGGAAGGTGAACCTTTGCCCCGGTTTGAGGTCCTGAGTGCTCTGGAGCAGGTTTTCGTCAAGGATCTCTCTGTACTTTGCTCTGTTCATCTTTCCCTCAATCCTGACTTGTCTCCCAGTCGCTGCCGCTGAAAAACATCCCCGCAGCATGATGCTGCCACCACCATGCTTCACCGTAGGAGTGATGCCAGGTTTCCTCCAGACGTGACGCATGGCATTCAGGCCAAAGAGTTCAATCTTGGTTTCATCAGACCAGAGAATCTAGTTTCTTATGGTCTGAGAGTCCTTTAGGTGCCTTTTGGCAAACTCCAAGCAGGCTGTCATGTGCCTTTTACTGTGGAGTGACTTCCGTCTGTCCACTCTACCATAAAGGCCTGATTGGTGGAGTGCTGCAGAGATGGTTGTCCTTCTGGAAGGTTCTCCCATCTCCACAGAGGAACTCTGGAACTCATTCAGAGTAACCATTGGGTTCTTGGTCACCTCCCAGACCAAGGCCCTTCTCCCCCGATTGCTCAGTTTGGCTGGGCGGTCAGCTCTAGAAAAGGTCTTTGTGGTTCCATACTTCTTCCATTTCAGAACGATGGAGGCCACTGTGTTCTTGGGGACCTTCATTGCTGCATAAATGTTTTGGTACCCTTCCCCAGATCTGTGCCTCGACGCAATCCTGTCTCGAAGCTCGACCTTATATCAACAGGTGGTAGAGGATAAAATCCTGCATTCGTTAAAAAACGCCTTGAAATACTCCAAGATTCATTTTTAATTTCAAGGCTTTTTCCACAGTAAATGTAGGTATTTTCATTCTATCACATCGTGTAGTAACAATGTAACCGAAGAGTCCGTCTTCATTAAAATAAATTAGTTGAGTTGAATTGAATTGACCATATCATTCCTTTGTTGTTTGTTACAGAAAGGGGCCGAGGCGTGAGTGTCCAGACTATGTAACGGGCGGCCCCAACAGTTGTCACTTTGACAGCGGCCACACATCCATCTGGACCACATACTGCATGAACGTGATGGCCAGGACCTCCCACGGAGTGTTCAGCTCCAAGGACCACTGTCTGGAAGTGGCTGATATAGGTACAGGGAGATATAAATCACTGTCTGGGTGTGGCTGATGATATAGGTACAGGGAGATATAAATCACTGTCTGGGTGTGGCTGATGATATAGGTACAGGGTGATATAGTTCACTGTCTGGGTGTGGCTGATGATATAGGTACAGGGAGATACAGTTCACTGTCTGGGTGTGGCTGATGATATAGGTACAGGGTTATATAGTTCACTGTCTGGATGTGGATGATATAGGTACAGGGTGATATAGTTCACTGTCTGGATGTGGCTGATATAGGTACAGGGTGATATAGACCCCTGTCTGGATGTGGATGATATAGGTACAGGGTGATATAGACCACTGTCTGGATGTGGCTGATATAGGAACAGGGTGATATAGACCACTGTCTGGATGGGGATGATATAGGTACAGGGTGATATAGACCAGTGGTTCCCAAACTGGGTCAAATTTGGGTAGTACATCATCAGTTCCTCTTATCATGTTCGTCAATACATAACTTAGAGAGCTATTCAGAAATGTCCAGCTCAACTAGCCCATGTTAGCTCAAGTTTATTTATATGTTTTTTAGCCCATAGATATTGTTGTATGTTTTTAGTCACTCAGATATAACATGAATACACATTAGACATGGCAAAATGAATACAATTGCAATACAATTAGCTTTAAACTGCTAAATGTTCTTTGCACCCCATGACAAAATGTGTAGAATTACAGAAACCTGCAACATTCTCTCCACCAACAAGAAGGGTGTGAACAGTTTCTGTCATGAACAGAGCTTGTGCCCATAGAAATAGATGTGGAGGGGGGGGGGGGGGGGGGGGGGGTGGGGCAGGCTGTTCCCCAATGCTGGAATGGGGGAACGGTTTGGGAACCCCTGATATGGACCACCTGGGGGCTCCACTCAGTCTGGAACGGCATCCTGCTGCCGAGATCAAAAACCATCTGGCTAGTGATTTCTCTTGCCCCCCCACCCCAAAAGAAGAAAACTGTCAAATCAGCAGCAATTCAGCTAAAATTGAGTTTAATTTAGGAAATCTGCTCCCAAGTATTTACACAAATAAAGAAATAGAAATATGTGATGTTGTCTCAATGTAATCAAGGTATGAAATTACTATTCTTTTCAAATACGATCTCTTTTGGGGCTTAGTTGTGGTCAATTTGCAGTGTACAAATTATTATCATTATTTTCCAGCCCCCCAACCATTAGCTCCAACAAAAGTCACCCTGTAGCTGAATCAAGTTGCCCTAGATAGTGTGCTACGTTTGACCAGAACCTAAGGGGAATTGGGTGCTATTTCAGTACACTATAGTATATGGAATAGGGTGCTATTTCAGTACACTATATTATATGGAATAGGGTTCTATTTCAGTACACTATAGTATATGGAATAGGGTGCTATTTCAGTACACTATATTATATGGAATTGGGTGCTATTTCAGTACACTATAGTATATGGAATAGGGTGCTATTTCAGTACACTATAGTATATGGAATAGGGTGCTATTTCAGTACACTATATTATATGGAATAGGGTTCTATTTCAGTACACTATATTATATGGAATAGGGTGCTATTTCAGTACACTATATTATATGGAATTGGGTGCTATTTCAGTACACTATATTATATGGAATAGGGTTCTATTTCAGTACACTATATTATATGGAATAGGGTGCTATTTCAGTACACTATATTATATGGAATTGGGTGCTATTTCAGTACACTATAGTATATGGAATAGGGTGCTATTTCAGTACACTATAGTATATGGAATAGGGTGCTATTTCGGCTCAACCTATGACTGTTGTGTTAACCCACTGTTGTGTCTGATATTTGTGATGTCTCTTCCTGTGTGTCTGGCGTCGGCCACGCCTCCTCTCCCTGTTTGTGTGACGTCTGCTCCTCCTCATTTCAACCCATTCTGTCCCTCTTACTTCTCCATCAGTGAGTGCACTCCCAAAGTCGATGGAAAGAGCACCCTGATTTGTGTGTGTGTGTGTGTGTGTGTTTGTGTACACGTGCATGTGAATGTTCAATACTCTATGCACATTGCAAACAGTCACCACTCATGTCTACATTGTGCTTCCGTATACACAGAGAATAGTAACGCATGTGAAGGAAAATAGAAGGGTTCCTCTCCAGGCTCTAGGCTTTTTCTCACGGTAACAATAGAGATGTGTCATTCAGAACCTATCCAGCTTCCCCTTCTTACTCTGAAACCCCTTCCAACTGGCCTTTCTCCATGTTCATTATAAAAGATAACCCCATTCACGTACCATTACCTCAGCATGTTGCTTATTGTCTCTGTTGTCCCTCCACATCCTGTTTGCTGTTCATTGTGTATTCTCCCCTCCCCCTGACTGCCAGCCTAGGTATTTTCCTTTCACCATCCTCCTATCTCATTGTTTCTCTATTTACGTTCTAGCTCTTCTTCTCTCCCTGTGAAGCATACAACCATAACAAGCCCACACCATGCAGTTTTCTTGTCTGTCTGTCTGTCTGCAGTGGAGACAGAGGCTCCGGTTAACTTGACCTACACCCTGTTGAACGAGACGGAGGAGGAAGCTGGCCGCACCGCCATGGTGTCCTGGGTTTACCCCAATCCCTCCCACATCCAGTACGGTTGGATCATCCTGGTCTTCGAGCTGCAGTACCGACGCATCGCCGAGCCCAACAACTGGAAGGTAGAGAGAGAGAGAGAGTTTTTAAAAAAAAATTTTTTTATAAAACCTTTATTTTTTTTCTCAATTGTTAACATAAATAATGACACACTGCCTTTTCAGAAATGAAACAACAAATGTAATTCCTAAACAAAAATAAATACATAACATATACATTCAACTTATTTCATCAGCAAAAAATAATTTCCCCTCCTCTACAAAACAAAGCGCTCCTTCGTAGGCCCACTTCTCCTCAAATAATAGGAGATCTTTTACAGCTGAAAAGAACTCAAAATCTACTTTTATTCTTGCTTTCACTAATCCTTTAAAAACACATCTTACCATATCCCGTTTCTATCTTATGTTTCCTACTCAGAAAAATTGACATCTTAGCTTGTCCCAAAATAAAATTTAACATTTGACATTTTCTTTTCTGTTGTTTACTATATTGAAACCCCAAAATAAAAACAGTGTTATTGAAAAACTCCCCTACAGCTTTAAACAAAGATTCCAGCATTTCCAATAGAGGTTTTATCCTCTCACACTCCATAAAGCAGTGAAAAATGGTTTCTCTTATATTACAAAAAGGACATCCATCTCTAACATCTGAGTTAATAACAGATACAAAAGCATTAACTACAATGATGCCATGTAAAACCCTCCATTGCATATCACCAGTACCCTTTTGTAACGGTGGCTTGTACAGTGCTCTCCATGCTGGCTTTACCTTGTCATCAATGCCCAATTTTACCCTCCATGGAGTGTCTTTTCTATTTTTCAATGTATCTTTATTCAACACCTTGACACACCCCCTATACAAGTCCTTCCCATTCAACTCATCCAAACCCACCTCCTCCAACCCTCTCAAATCCAGCAATAACGCCTTTCTTTCTGACTCTGGGATATTTGGTGTAATCCCTAGTCTTGGAAATGAGACGTCTTCATCTTGTACCTTCTTCTTGTGGCTACTAAGCATTCCCCATTCTTCCGCTGACAGAGCCTTCCTGCAGCTCCCCAGCATTTGTCCGACAATCCTTTCCGACCTCATCCCCAAATGTTCTGCCACCCGTCTTCCATCCATTTAGGCGGGCCCAGCCATGGCCATTAACTGTTTTAAGGTTATGATTTTCCCCTTCACCAGAATCTTGGAGAAATGTGAAACAGCTGCAGTTGTACAATCCAGTCCTGCCCCATACAGCCAATGCACTGACTCCGCTGAAGTTCGTCTGGACACCTTCATTATGCTCCACACTCTGAGAAGGCCTCTATAAAACGGAGGTACTCCCTCCCTAGAAATCTGGCTACTATCAACCAGAAATAAAGCCTTCTTTAAACCTAATCCTCCAACCCGCTGTAATACAAGACCTGCCACCCCTCTCCACACCACATTTTCCGGTCCATAAAGCAACCTTTGAATAAACTGAAACCGGAAAGCAGCAGCCCTACTAGCAAGATGTACAAGACCTTGTCCCCCCTCCTCTTTTGACAAATACAAAACACTTTGTGGAACCCAGTGATACTTATCCCAAAAGAAATCCACAATAATTGCCTGTATCTTAGCCAGAAGGCCAGATGGTGGTTCTAAAACTGACAACCGATGCCACAGTGCAGAGGCAATCACATTGTTAACTATAATAGTGCGCTCGTATATGACATACGAGATAGTAACCTTACGCCATCTCCTCATCCTCCCTTCCACCATTTCAACCACCCCACTCCAATTTTTTTCCATTGTCCCCTCATCTCATAGGTACACTCCAAGATACTTAAAACCTCCCTTACACCATTCTAGCCCCCCTGGCAAAGCCATTATCCCTCCAGACCATTCTCCAATCTGTAAAGCACAACTCTTTTCCCAATTTACCTTTGCAGAGGATATTCCCCTAAAACGATCAACCATTAGACTCAAGCTATCCACCTCCGCTTGATTTTTCACTAACACAACTACATCATCAGCATAGGCTGAGAGACGAATAGGAGGAATATCCTCTGAAAAGTACACCCCTGCAATGCGACTTCTAATGCTATTTAGTAGTGGCTCTATAGCAATGGCATATAACATTCCTGACAAAGAACATCTCTTTCTACCTCTCCCTCTCTCTCTCTCCCCCCCCCCCTCTCTCTCTCTCTCTTTCCCCCTCTCTCTCTCTCTCTCTCCCTCTCTCTCTCTCTCTCTCTTTCCCCCTCTCTCTCTCTTTTTCCCCCCCTCTCTCTCTCTCTCTCTCTCTCTTTCTCCCTCTCTCTCTTTCTACCTCTCTCTCTCTCTCTTTCTACCTCTCTCTCTCTCTCTCTCTCTTTCTACCTCTCTCTCTCTCTCTCTCTCTCTCCCTTTCTACCTCTCTCTCTCTCTCTCTTTCTACCTCTCCCCCTCTCTCTCTTTCTACCTCTCCCTCTCTCTTTCCCCCTCTCTCTTTCCCACATCCCTGCTTGACGACTCACTCCCAGCATGCACTCCGACGAGAGAGAGAGAGAGAGAGAGAGAGAGAGAGAGAGAGAGAGAGAGGGAAAGAGGGAGAGAGAGGGGGGGAAAGAGAGAGAGAGAGGGGGAAAGAGAGAGAGGGGGAAAGAGAGAGAGAGGAGGAAAGAGAGAGAGAGAGAAAGAGAGAGAGAGAGGGAGAAAGAGAGAGAGAGAGGGAGAAAGAGAGAGAGAGAGAGGGGGGGAAAGAGAGAGAGAGATGGGGAAAGAGAGAGAGAGAGAGAGGGGGAAAGAGAGAGAGGGAGAAAGAGAGAGAGGGAGAGAGAGGGGGAAAGAGAGAGAGAGGAGGAAAGAGAGAGAGAGAGGGGGGGGGGAAGAGAGAGAGAGGGGGGGAAAGAGAGAGAGAGAGGGGGAAAGAGAGAGAGAGAGAGAGATGGGAAAGAGAGAGAGAGAGAGAGAGAAGGGGAAAGAGAGAGAGAGAGAGAGAGGGGGAAAGAGAGAGGGAGAGGTAGAAAGAGAGAGAGAGGGGGAGAGGTAGAAAGAGAGAGAGAGAGAGAGAGAGAGAGAGGTAGAAAGAGAGAGAGAGAGAGGTAGAAAGAGAGAGATGGAGAAAGAGAGAGAGGGGGGGAAAGAGAGAGAGAGGGGGAAAGAGAGAGAGAGGGGTAGAGGGCTAAAGAGAGCGGGGGAAAGAGAGAGAGAGAGCTAGAGGGGGAAAGAGAGAGAGAGAGGTAGAGGGGGAAAGAGAGAGAGGTAGAGGGGGAAAGAGAGCAGTGGAATGAGAGAGAGAGCGGTGGAATGAGAGAGAGGTAGAGGGGGAAAGAGAGCGGGGAATGAGAGAGAGAGAGAGGTAGAGGGGGAAAGAGAGCGGGGGAATGAGAGAGAGAGGTAGAGGGCTAAAGAGAGCGGGGGAATGAGAGAGAGAGAAGTAGAGGGGGAAAGAGAGCAGGGGAAAGAGAGAGAGAGGTAGAGGGGGAAAGAGAGCAGGGGAAAGAGAGAGAGAGAGAGAGAGAGAGAGAGGTAGAGGGGGAAAGACAGCGGGGGAAAGAGGGAGAGAGAGAGGAAGAGGGGGAAAGAGAGCGGGGGAAGGAGAGAGAGAGAGAGAGAGAGAGGTAGAGGGGGAAAGACAGCAGGGGAAAGAGAGAGAGAGAGAGGTGGGGGGGAAAGAGAGCGGGGGAAAGAGAGAGAGAGAGAGGGGTAGAGGGGGACAGAGAGAGAGGGAGGGGTGTAGGTGCAGTGTTTATCAACACCATTTGAGGGTGTTAAGCGTGTGATGTGGGAAGCATGTCATGTCCTTGATTGATTCTTTAAGAGGAAGATGTGCTTATTTCACAGTTAAACCGGGAGTTTGTCTGTTACCCACGTTACGACCGATGATCCTGCCTCTTTGTCAGATGAGAGAAGAGAAAGAACAGAAACAAACAGAAACGCAGCAGCTCTCTATGGCTTCATGGTTTAGTCTGGCTGAACGGTGAAACATCTTTTTTTAAACAGTACCATATTATTTCAACAGTATCGGATTTTTAAACTGTCACTTTAACCAGTATCACACTACTCATCACCTTCTGTCACCTCTATCCCGTGTAGCTCATTTGGTATAGCATGGTGCTTGCAACGCCAGGGTTGTGGGTTTGATTCCCATGGGGGACCAGTATGAAAAATGTATGAAAATGTATGTACTCACTACTGTAAATTGCTCTGGATAAGAGCATCTGCTAAATGATGGATGTGTACTGTAACTGCTACTGACAGCTCACTATCACCCCCTGTGTGTCTGCAGGTGAAGGGCTTGCTGAGAAAGCCTTGTCTGGAGCTGCTGGATCTGCCGGTAGGAGAGTACATTGTCAGGGTGAGATGCCGTTCCCGCAACAACGGCCTCTGGAGCAAGTGGAGCACCCCTGTCCTACTCTGTGTCCCAGTCAAATCTACCCCCGGTAGGGACTCTTAACTGTCTGATGATTCAGTTACAGTCAACTCCTAATCTGAAGCATTAGGCTATAACATAACAAAATGTGGAAAAGGGGTCTGAATACTTTCTGAATGCACTGTTCGTGTGCCTCAAACACTGCCAAGCGCCTATGAATAGGAAACTGCCAATGTCATATCTATCTAAAGTACAGCACAGTGTCTGTACTGTTATATATGTCATGTACTGTCATGTTGTATTGTCTCTGTCCTTTCCCTTCACCCTGTCTCCCTCTGCTGGTCGTTGTTATGTTACCTTTTCTCCCCCTCTTTTCCCCAGCTGTGCCCTGTCTCCTCCTAACTACCTCGTCACCCCGTTCCCCACCTGTTCCCTTTTTCCCTCTGATTAGGTCCCTATATCTGTCTCTGTTTCTGCTCCTGTCCTTGTCGGATTCTTGTTTGTTTGTTTGTGTGTCTCATGCCTGAACCAGACTATCATCGTGTGTGCTGCAACCTTGTCCTGTCCTGTCGGAATCTACCTGTCCATCTGAGCCCACGTATGTTCGTCATTAAAGTACTCTGTTTGTTAATTCGCTTTTGGGTCCTCATTCACGCACCATAACAGAAGAATCCGACCAAGAATGGACCCAGCGACTTCGGATCCTCTCCACTCAGCCGTCGAGATCCAGGGAGCGATGCTAGGCAGACACAAGCAGGAATTGTCTGCTGCTCGACATGCCGTTGAGACCCTGGCCACCCAAGTCTCCAACCTCACAGAACAGGTTCACCATCTCCGCCTCGATCCACCGGCCACTTCCAGGGCTTTCGAATCTCCGGAGCCCAGAATCAATAACCCGCCGTGTTACTCTGGGGAGCCCACTGAATGCCGCTCGTTCCTCACCCAGTGTGATATTGTGTTTTCTCTCCAGCCCAACACTTACTCCAGGAGCACTGCTCGTGTCGCCTACGTCATATCTCTCCTTATTGGACGGGCTCGTGAGTGGGGCACGGCAATCTGGGAGGCAAGGGCTGAGTGTATTAACCAGTATCAAGACTTTAAGGAGGAGATGATACGGGTTTTTGATCGATCTGTTTTTGGGGAGGAGGCTTCCAGGGCCCTGTCTTCCCTATGTCAAGGCAATCGATCCATAACAGACTACTCTATTGAGTTTCACACTCTTGCTGTCTCCAGTGGCTGGAACGAGCCGGCCTTGCTCGCTCGTCTTCTGGAGGGTTTCCGCGCAGAGGTAAAGGATGAGATTCTCTCCCGGGAGGTTCCTTCCAGCGTGGATTCCTTGATTGAACTCGCTATTCGCATTGAGCGACGGGTTGATCTTCGTCACCGAGCTCGTGGAAAGGAGCTCGCGCTCTCCGTCGCCTCCCTCTCCGCATCACTACCATCTTCCTCTGCCGGCTCGGGTGCTGAGACCATGCGGCTGGGAGGTATCCGCATCTCGACTAAGGAGAGGGAACGGAGAATCACCAACCGCCTCTGTCTCTATTGCGGTTCCGCTGGTCATTTTGCCACTTCATGTCCAGTAAAAGGCCAGAGCTCGTCAGTAAGCGGAGGGCTACTGGTGAGCGCTACTACTCCTGTCTCTCCTTCAAGATCCTGCACTACCTTGTCGGTCCATCTACGCTGGACCGGTTCGTCAGCTTCCTGCAGTGCCTTAATAGACTCTGGGGCGGAGGGCTGTTTTATGGACGAGACCTGGGCTCGGGAACATGACATTCCTCTCAGACAGTTAAGGGAGTCCACAGCCTTGTTCGCCCTGGATGGTAGTCCTCTCCCCAGGATTCAGCGTGAGACGCTACCTTTAACCCTCACTGTTTCTGGTAATCATAGTGAAACCATTTCTTTTTTAATTTTTCGTTCACCTTTTACACCTGTTGTTTTGGGCCATCCCTGGCTAGTTTGTCATAATCCTTCCATTAATTGGTCTAGTAATTCTATCCTCTCCTGGAACGTCTCTTGTCATGTGAAATGTTTAATGTCTGCTATCCCTCCTGTTTCCTCTGTCTCTTCTTCACAGGAGGAGCCTGGTGATTTGACAGGGGTGCCGGAGGAATATCACGATCTGCGCACGGTGTTCAGTCGGTCCAGGGCCACCTCTCTTCCTCCACACCGGTCGTATGATTGTAGTATTGATCTCCTTCCGGGAACCACCCCCCCCCGGGGTAGACTATACTCTCTGTCGGCTCCCGAACGTAAGGCTCTCGAAGATTATTTGTCTGTAGCTCTTGACGCCGGTACCATAGTCCCCTCCTCCTCTCCCGCCGGAGCGGGGTTTTTTTTTGTCAAGAAGAAGGACGGGTCTCTGCGCCCCTGCATAGATTATCGAGGGCTGAATGACATAACAGTGAAGAATCGTTATCCGCTTCCTCTTATGTCTTCAGCCTTCGAGATCCTGCAGGGAGCCAGGTTTTTCACTAAGTTGGACCTTCGTAACGCTTACCATCTCGTGCGCATCAGGGAGGGGGACGAGTGGAAGACGGCGTTTAACACTCCGTTAGGGCACTTTGAATACCGGGTTCTTCCTTTCGGCCTCGCTAACGCTCCAGCTGTCTTTCAGGCATTAGTCAATGATGTCCTGAGAGACATGCTGAACATCTTTGTTTTCGTTTACCTTGACGATATCCTGATTTTTTCACCGTCACTCCAGGTTCATGTTCAGCACGTTCGACGTGTCCTCCAGCGCCTTTTAGAGAATTGTCTTTTCGTGAAGGCTGAGAAGTGCACTTTTCATGCCTCCTCCGTCACATTTCTCGGTTCTGTTATTTCCGCTGAAGGCATTAAGATGGATCCCGCTAAGGTCCAAGCTGTCATTGATTGGCCCGTCCCTAAGTCACGCGTCGAGCTGCAGCGCTTTCTCGGCTTCGCGAACTTCTATCGTCGTTTCATCCGTAATTTCGGTCAGGTGGCAGCTCCTCTCACAGCCCTTACTTCTGTCAAGACGTGCTTTAAGTGGTCCGTTTCCGCCCAGGGAGCTTTTGATCTCCTCAAGAATCGTTTTACATCCGCTCCTATCCTTGTTACACCTGACGTCTCTAGACAGTTCGTTGTCGAGGTTGACGCGTCAGAGGTGGGAGTGGGAGCCATCCTTTCTCAGCGCTCCCTCTCTGACGACAAGGTCCACCCATGCGCGTATTTTTCTCATCGCCTGTCGCCGTCGGAACGTAACTATGATGTGGGTAACCGCGAACTGCTCGCCATCCGGTTAGCCCTAGGCGAATGGCGACAGTGGTTGGAGGGGGCGACCGTTCCTTTTGTCGTTTGGACTGACCATAGGAACCTTGAGTACATCCGTTCTGCCAAACGACTTAATGCGCGTCAGGCGCGTTGGGCGCTGTTTTTCGCTCGTTTCGAGTTCGTGATTTCTTATCGTCCGGGCTCTAAGAACACCAAGCCTGATGCTTTGTCTCGTCTCTTCAGTTCTTCAGTAGCCTCCACTGATCCCGAGGGGATTCTCCCTGAGGGGCGTGTTGTCGGGTTGACTGTCTGGGGAATTGAGAGGCAGGTAAAGCAAGCACTCACTCAAACTCCGTCGCCGCGCGCTTGTCCTAGGAACCTTCTTTTCGTTCCCGTTCCTACTCGTCTGGCCGTTCTTCAGTGGGCTCACTCTGCCAAGTTAGCCGGCCACCCTGGCGTTCGGGGTACGCTTGCTTCCATTCGCCAGCGTTTCTGGTGGCCCACCCGGGAGCATGACACGCGTCGTTTCGTGGCTGCTTGTTCGGTCTGCGCGCAGACTAAGTCCGGTAACTCTCCTCCTGCCGGCCGTCTCAGGCCGCTTCCTATTCCCTCTCGACCGTGGTCTCACATCGCCTTAGATTTTGTCACCGGACTGCCTTCGTCAGCGGGGAAGACTGTTATTCTTACGGTTGTCGATAGGTTCTCTAAGGCGGCTCATTTCATTCCCCTTGCTAAGCTTCCTTCTGCTAAAGAGACGGCACAAATCATCATCGAGAATGTTTTCAGAATTCATGGCCTTCCGTCAGACGTCGTTTCGGACAGAGGTCCGCAATTCACGTCTCAATTTTGGAGGGAGTTTTGCCGTTTGATTGGGGCTTCCGTCAGTCTCTCTTCCGGCTTTCACCCCCAGTCTAACGGTCAAGCAGAACGGGCCAATCAGACTATTGGTCGCATCTTACGCAGTCTTTCTTTTCGCAACCCTGCGTCTTGGTCAGAACAGCTCCCCTGGGCAGAATACGCCCACAACTCGCTTCCTTCGTCTGCGACCGGGCTATCTCCTTTTCAGAGTAGCCTCGGGTACCAGCCTCCGTTGTTCTCATCTCAGTTCGCCGAGTCCAGCGTCCCCTCCGCTCAGGCTTTTGTCCAACGTTGCGAGCGCACCTGGAAGAGGGTCAGGTCTGCACTTTGCCGTTATAGGGCGCAGACTGTGAGAGCTGCTAATAAGCGTAGAACGAAGAGCCCTAGATATTGTCGCGGTCAGAGAGTTTGGCTCTCCACTCAGAACCTTCCCCTTAAGACGGCTTCTCGCAAGTTGACCCCGCGGTTCATTGGTCCATTCCGTATCTCTCAGGTCATTAATCCTGTCGCAGTGCGACTTCTTCTTCCGCGATATCTTCGTCGCGTCCACCCGGTCTTCCATGTCTCCTGTGTTAAGCCCGCTCTTCGCGCCCCCGCTCGTCTTCCCCCCCCCCCCCCCCATCCTTGTCGAGGGCGCACCTATCTACAGGGTCCGTAAAATCTTGGACATGCGTCCTCGGGGCCGTGGTCATCAGTACCTAGTTGACTGGGAGGGGTACGGTCCTGAGGAGAGGAGTTGGGTTCCCTCTCGGGACGTGCTGGACCGTGCGCTGATTGATGATTTCCTCCGTTGCCGCCAGGTTTCCTCCTCGAGTGCGCCAGGAGGCGCTCGGTGAGTGGGGGGGTACTGTCATGTACTGTCATGTTGTCTTGTCTCTGTCCTTTCCCTTCACCCTGTCTCCCTCTGCTGGTCGTTGTTATGTTACCTTTTCTCCCCCTCTTTTCCCCAGCTGTGCCCTGTCTCCTCCTAACTACCTCGTCACCCCGTTCCCCACCTGTTCCCTTTTTCCCTCTGATTAGGTCCCTATATCTGTCTCTGTTTCTGCTCCTGTCCTTGTCGGATTCTTGTTTGTTTGTTTGTGTGTCTCATGCCTGAACCAGACTATCATCGTGTGTGCTGCAACCTTGTCCTGTCCTGTCGGAATCTACCTGTCCATCTGAGCCCACGTATGTTCGTCATTAAAGTACTCTGTTTGTTAATTCGCTTTTGGGTCCTCATTCACGCACCATAACAATATATGCCTGTCACATGTAGTCTATAAGGCCAGTTTCCAGAGTGGTCCTGTTTTCCTGGTAGGATTTGTGATTTGCTGACTGACTGAGATTACTGGTCCATTAAGAAGTACAGTATGTAGTAATACTTCTCAGTGGACCAGTAATCTCAGTCAGTCATTAGACAATGGGTAGGTCAAGGCCTGTTCTCTCTAGTGACCTCACCTCATTATAAGTCTCTCAACAGATGTTACCTGGATGCACCTCCACCGCAGGGAGCGTGTGTGTGTGTGTGTGTGTGTGTGTGTGTGTGTGTGTGTGTGTGTGTGTATTTACGTGCGTGCGTGTGTGTGACAGTCAGTCTGTCACTACCATACTGCCTCAGAAATACTGTATTTCCTGACATTGG